>NC_061111.1:20690248-20754677 GCF_002878395.1 Capsicum annuum
GACAAATCCAGCTAATGAAGTAGCATGAGGCTTATCGATCCCGAATGTATTCCTAGTTGGCAGGTAATTCCCTTTAGGGGGTTTACTCCTTCCTCTAAAGCTTCTTTTTGAGGGGGCATTATTAATTGACGTATCTCTCCTCCTATTTCGAATTTCTTGATGCTTATTTGGATTGTTTTGTAGCTCATCGTGATTGTTTGTAATAGTCTTGGGTTGTTTTGTAGAAGTTTGATCAAGTCCATGTTGAGTTTTTACTAATGTCTCTTTCTTTTCTGTTTCCTTTTTCTTTTCCAAGACACGACAATTGATTATAGAGTGATCAAGCTTCTTACAGTGTTAACAATATTTTGGAATATTCTCGTACTGGATCTTTTGTGAAAAACCTTTCAATGGAGAATTTTCATCCTCTGTACCCACCCAAACATTGTGAATTAGAGGCTTAAGAAGATCGATTTCAACCCTCACTTTTGCCATACTTGGCCTATTCATGGTTTTGGTGGCCACATCAAGCTCTACGGGTTTACTAACCACAACTGTTATCTGTTTGGCATAATGCCAGTTATGCATATGAAATGGAAGACCTGGGAGTAAAACCCATACCAAAACTATAGGAGTGTCCTCCTCCGATTTGAAATCCAGAGTCCACTTTTGCAACCAAATTTGATACCCATCTAATTCAATCACCCTTTTATAAAGAACTAAGTTAAAATCATCATCATTGTTGAAAGTTATGAAAATATTGAAGTTATCATAAACATCTATCTTAACTGACCCTTTTAACGGAAACTTCTCAGAAAGCCTAGACTAATAATATCTAATTGGGGGCGAAATTTCAAGAACCTGTTGTAACACCCTTAAAATGGGTCCCGAGATGTCACACGATTCTCAAGACTACGAGTAGACTTAAGCTAACCCTGTCTACCTTCTACTAAATCTGAAGCTCAAAATGGAGGAAATAAAGATATATAATCAAAGCCAAGATGCGAAATTCTGTTTGAGCTAACTAAAATTATCTGAATATAATGTTTGAAAATACTAGACTCAAGAGTCTGATCAATCAATACTGAAAATTTGAATCATATCTAACAGCCAGACAAGTCTCTACTACTAATATCTAGAGAGTCATCGGGACAAACCCCCAGCTGACTCGAACTGTCTAAAAATATTGAATCATCTATACTAATAAGTTGAAAAACTAAATGACTAAGTCCCCAAACTATGAGGACTCACCAAATGTCGGGATGCCGATAGAGATGCTCGAAATCACTCACGCTGTTGAAACTGAGCACCTGAACCTACATTATGAGACAATGTAGCACATAGACGTATATCTGGATCAGTACTTTTGGATTGTACTGAGCATATGGGGTGAATGCACAAATAAATCAATAACTCAATAGTACTATAAATTTGTAAAAAAGAATGCATGCTAAATGTAGATGACTCACATTACTTGAATAACTGAAAACTGAGAATCATGATAATGAGTAGCAAAACATACTGTATAAATCTAGTGAGTCATAGCATTTAGTTTCTAAAAGTTGTATTAGTATTCTGTCTTTAAATCATGTTGTCTAAGTGTAGAAGGACTCACTTCTGTATCTATAATCTGAAATCTGAAATCTTATAGCTAATATCTTTTGTAAAACAATATCTGAATAAAATTGTGAGCCTTTACACTTCGTTTCTAAGAGCTTTTCTGTTAGGATTATTCTATTCTAAAATCTGTAGTTTGTAGTCTGTAGGGAGGTTCTTCTAACCGACATACACTATGTGAGCTATTATAATATCCAACGTCTAGTTCCCTTATGGAAAAATCTCATGTTGGGGAGAGGTGTCATACTCTTGCCAAGGAGTATAACCTAATCTAAGTGATCACATCTGTATCTTTCATCCATATAGAAATGGGAATAATCTGATAATCTTTACCTATGTTGGCTCGTAGTTCTGAGGCATGAGAACATACCCAACTCGGTGCTAAATACTACTCTCTTTAATTTGTATGCTCATTCTGTTAGAATTCCACTTTAAAACTAGTATAATAGTTTATAATGAAAACCAACTGTATATCTGTTAACTAAAACTGTAACTGAGACTGTAAAGTAGATTCCAAGCCTAAGCAAAGACCAAAAGATCAAATCTTTATTAAGATCTGAAAATAACTAGTCATGGGATGCTTAAAGCATAGTTATTCTTGAAATATCAACATTCAAACTAGGACTAAATAACCCATGCATCAAATTCATATCAAATCATAGTAAAGTTCATGCTTAATAATGAAAGCATTGAAATTCAATTCTAAATCTGGAAATTTATATCATACACATGAAAATACGAAAATAACCATGCAATTCATCATTTAAATTATTTAAAATCTCATAATCTTCAAATAGCAACATTTGGGTATGAACCCTAAATTGAAATTCATGGGTAATCATACAAAATCATGTAACTTTGTAGTTAAAAACTAGTTTAGGGCACAAGGATGAAAGATTTATCCTTGCTCATAACCCCACATACCTTAATTGATGACTAGATGAAGAAGTTTGAACTTTAAGTTCCTATTTGTGCTCTTGAAGATTGATTCTTGAAGTTCTTGGATTGAGAATCTTTAATTTTGAGTTATTTTGAAAAAAGAATGGAGGAATTTGGATTTCTTGGGGATGAAGGTTTGATGTTCTAGGGTTTCTTTGAGAGAAAGTTGATGAAAAGTAAGCATAAAAGTTGATGAAAAGTGAGCATAATAGGCTTAGAATAGATTTAATCCTCTGTTATTCACGATTTGGGGGCTTTGAAAAAGACTAAATTGCCCTTTTAAAATTTTACTCGAAACTTAAAATCCAGATTTGGCATGCCACCGCGACGCGACGCTATCATGGTGGCTTACTGAAAAAGGGACAATTGCCATTTTGGCCTCTGGCGTGACGCAACGTAATCGCGTTGCACCACTGGAAAAGGATGAGTGTCATTTTGCACTCCACCGCAACGCGTCATTTGTCCAATTGGAAAGTTTGGCGCAATATAGGCTAATCGCGATGAGTTACTGGAATGGGACGAACGGAAACTGAAACTTCACCGCGACGCGGGCCAATCGTGGTGCTTCACTGTAATCGGACAATTGCGAATTTGTCCTTCACCGCAACGCGGTGCTTATCGCGGTGATCTACTGCTTTCACTAAAATCGTTATAACTTCTCAACCGAATATCGAATTAAGACAAAATTGGTATCTTTTGAAAGGTAATTCAATTATCTACACATGAAAGGGTCTAAAGCTGGAAAATTCTACTCGCATCAAGAATTATACATTTTCAAAGCTAACCCTTGATACACTAGGAGCTAAACTGAGCTAGAAAAAAGTATGGGGTATTACACCTGCCGACAATCGTTCTTTTACACGGAGTTGCCATGATTCCATTGCAATCAGATGCTTTGAAGATCACCGCTGGCATCCCGTTGTGAACTGACCTTCGAGCCATCACCATCCCTTGCTCTTGACGATTTGGGGTTGCAGAAGAGGAGGGTTCTGTAAGAGAGGCTGCATAAGATTGGTGATAGCCATTGGCAGAGATAGGTAGGGGATTACCCCCGCTGAATTGAGGGCTTCTATTGAGAGGATTCGGTGGAGGATCGCCAAGCGGCGTCCCCATTGGAGAAGACGAGAAAGGTTAACGGCTATAGTTTACAGAGAACGGTAATAAAATTACAGAGAGCTTTTTTAGTATGGAATGTCAATACACTAGTTAAATTCGCGTATGGATGGATTTCAGCCCTGTATGAGATTTTATGTATGTGACATTTTTTGAATATGTGGAATACTTATTTCCACATCAGACGGATAATTTTGTTTATGGAATATGTCAAGTCAGCTTGTTGTATCTAATTGAAATAAATTTGTGTATAGTTTTGTGTTTAATTGGAGCAAGGTAAATTAAGTTCAAGTGTCTAAATAAAAATTTTGAGCAAGTTTAAGGAGTTGAATAAGTGTTTGGCCAAATAAAAATTACATATGATGATAAGCGGTGGAATCATAATTTTCACCACGGGAGTTCAAAATATAAATAAGGAAATACCTAAATGAGCCGAAAGAGATTTAACATCTACTATATATACATAAAAAATAATTTCAACCATATATAAATAGTATATTTTTTGCCCAAGATGAACCCCAACTTCAAGCTTGCTCCGCCCCCAATTGCGACTAAGAGTAAGATGAATAATAGCTTGTTTGGCAAAACTTCTAACATCAGCTTATTTTGAAAAATGTTTTTTTTCAGAAGTGTTTTTGAAAAAAAGTACTTTTTGTGAGAAACATTTTATGTTTGATCAATAAATTTTAAAAAGCACTTTTGAGCAGTAATTAGTGTTTGATCAAACCTTTTAAAAGTACTTTAAGTGTATTTTTCTCAAAAATACTTTTCAAATTAAGTGTTTTTAAGAAGAAATTACTTTTTTTAATTTATAAAACGCTGTTTTTTTTTTTTTGCTATTCAGAGTTCCTTATTTTCTTTTAAAAATTTGATCAAAAACCTCATTTTTAAATATAAATATTTTTGAAAAAAAATAAGCTTGACTTTAACATGTATAATTATATTGTGACTCTTAAGCCCTAGCCCCCAGGTGTAGTTACTAAGAATGATTCTAATTTTCTAAGAAATCTCAAGTTAGATTACTTACCTGATATTATATGTATATTTAATCCGCAAAGCTCCAACGAGGAAAATAGAAGCAAATTAAAAACATAACATAACAGAAAATAAAAGATCTTTAAAGAAAAACTAGATTTTGATTTCAAATTTGGTCAAATCAAAATGGAGAAATTATGGTTCTAAATAAAAGTGATACTTCCTCCGTATCAATTGGTTTTGGCTTGATTTTCGTGTAGGGTGTCAAGTTTTTTGATGTTCAGTGTAAATTTGAATATAAATTTTTTATTTTAAGAAAAAAATATATTTAGAAACTGCATAAAAAAATTGTATAAATCATAATAATGCTTAAAAGTACAAAATATTTTTAAAATTATGATTAAAAAATTATCCTTTACTTGCTCACGTAATAACTATATGAGGAATAAACTGAAAAGAAAAGAATATATATGTGTTTATTTACTTTTGAAGCATCCAATGTAACTTAAAATATTTATTCTTTACTGTGGAACCAAGGCTTAAATATCCCATTCTTTGATATATATATAATCATTTAAGTATGACTAGCTAACATATCCTTCAACTATATATTATTAAACTATCTCAACAGAAGAGCATCACAATTCTCAAGCGGCTAGTGCACACTGGTACATAAATCTTTTCATTTTTTTGTCAATTCTAACTAAAAGAATTTTTAAATTCTTCTTTTAGTGTCGGGAAATATAATAAATAATTAAAAGTGTGTTCGCTTTTTTTTGTTTTTTAAGCTAACCCACTATCTTTTTTCACAAAGTGGAGAAATGAAAATTGATCACAAGAATTAAATTTATGGAACTCTTATTTTTGCAAAGTACTCTTAAATCTTCATGGAAATTTCATGTAGAATCTGATTGATTTTAATTTTTAAAGTAAAGCTGAAGGGTGTAAATAATTTCTACCCTTCACATACTTATATTTCTCAAAAATAAACTTGTTTGCTATTTGATACAATATTATTTATTTATTCATTTTTCAAGACAGCTATGGAAATTTCTCAAAAATTTTATTATGCCTGAAGACCAAATATGATGTGGCATACAAGATTTGCAAGAGGTTTTATACATATTTTGCCACATGTATTGATGAGTCTCATTGTTAAAAAAGTGGGCCAAAAAGTCTCCTCTCTCTCTTCCTTTTTAACTTTTTCACGTTAGTTCAAGCTTTTTCATCTTTTTCTTTGTCAATTATTTCACATTTCACTTCTCTTTCCTTATGCTTTATTCATGAGTGTGGCATTCAATTTTTCTCATCTAATTAATCCTAATTTTATATTTTAATATTATTTTATAAAATCAAATTTTAGTTATTTACATAATTAAAAATAGTTGTTCTCACTAATTTTGTTTCTTCAAAAGAAATATTTATTTTATTCAATAGTATCGCGGATGAAAAAGGTATTAATCGATATTATTCTTTTCCTTATAGTTTAATGTTGGATAGTATTTGATAAATTTAATTATTTTAAACTATAAAATTTCTTCGAGAAGGACAAGTGCGGTTTAATTTTACTCTTTTATATTTTTTTTTAAATTTTTTTACACTCTTTAAGAAATCATAAATAAGAAAAATATTTTATTTAATTTACTATTTTCACTCTTTTTAAAGACACTCTAACCGTTTTATTTATTAAAAATAATAGAGTAAATTTTGAAACTTTACAATATCTATAGTTTTAAAAAGGAAAAAATAATATGGCAAAATGGAAAATTTTTAATTAACTATATCTTCATTTTGTAAGTTGACACATAATTCGGAACATATATTTTTAGTGACTCTTTGAAGGTAATGGTATGGTCTACGTACATTTTATCCTCTTCAAATTTCATTGGGTGGGAATTCACTGGGTATGTTGTTGTTGTATATTTTAAGTAATGTGAACAAGTAATATTTCCTCGTTCACTTTACTTGTCTATGTTTGACTTAACACGTCTCTTAAAAAGCAGTAGATAGAATATATTTCATTTGTTTAAAAAAGAATGACCTATTTTGATTTGGTACGGAGTTTAATAAAATAAAGAAAACTTTTAAATCTTGTGATCATAAATTAAAGTTAGGTCAAATTTATCAAAATGTTCTTTAATCTTGTAATTATAAATAAGTCACATGAAAATGTAAGATAAAAAGACAGAGTAAATATTAGACAAAAAGAAAATAATATAATATTAAAAATATGATGAGTTAGGAGAAAAATATTGAGTTTCTCACTTTCGTGAATAAAAATATTCAGGTAAAATAAGTAAAAAAATTTTGAAAAAGTAATTTTGCAAAAAAGCAAGCTGAACAAAAATAATTGTGGTTTAAAAAAAGAAAGAGAGAAATGGACGGACCAAAACATAATTGAAAAAGGAGAAAGATGGAGAGAAAATAGAGTTAAAACTTTGATGATGCATTTACGAGAGGGAGACCCAATAATATTAAAAAGGAAGAGAATAAGACTTTTTGGCTCTCTTTTATGACAGTGTACTCCTTTAATACACGTGACAAAATATGTATGGAACCTCACACAACTCTTGTCTGCCACATCATAGGCCCTCATGCATAGTAAAATTTTTCTTTCTCATAGTTTATGTGCTCTTCATAGCAATTTTAGGTGAGGTAAAAAGTAGTTAAAAGATAGAATAACATGAGATAATAAATATTGTTCACAGAGATTGAATTACTTAGCTCTCACAAAAAAAAATCTTTCTTTGTGAATGTTACAATATGAATAGAGATTGAAGCTATTATGCCCAGGGCAAGACGTTTATGATGCATTGACAATGTTACAATCTGAAGAAAATGAAACATAAAAGATGTATTTATATGTGAATGATCATTTTGTGCCAATTTTTATATTGCCAATAATTGCACTATTTATTTCAATGAGCATTTTTGAATAGTTTTAACTTTAAACTATTAAGTTTACCATGGTTGTATCAACCCTTACATATGGTCGACATGGACAGCAAAGACAAAGCGCACAATAATGTGAAAAATAATCCTACAATATATAGTTAATTACTTGATTGTTTTTAAAAACAAAAATCATATTTTTATTTGGAAAAACTTACACACACCCGGAGTATACACCAAACTAATATTCTTTACCATGGTTAAAAATTAAATTAAGTAAAATGTATGTTAATTAATCATGGTTAAGTAACATTAACTCTAAATTGAAACACATAAAATGCATGTATTGGCTTGATGTATACACTGTGTAAACAAAGTATATAGATCAACTTAGAGTAACTAGTCATGGATTGGATGCACTAATTAATTTATTGTTTAAGGATTGATCTCCTCACTTTCTTTATACGCAAACTAAAATCGATTTGAATTACTTGTTGCTGCAGCAGATAGATCAAAAGAGATCGAAATGAGGTTTGAGCATCGAATACAAATGGATGAGGAATATCCAATGATGCAAATGGTTCCATTTTGTATGAGAGAAGACAATAAGGAAATTAGCGATGATTATGAACCAAAAGTGGTTTCACTGGGGCCTTACCACCATGGAAAGGAGAAGCTCAGGTTCGTTGAGGAATATTTCAAGCCTATGGCCGTTGAGATGTTCGTTGGAGACAGTGGCGTGGGTGAACATGACTGCATGACTGTAATTCTAGAAGAAATTGGGTATGCTAAGAGTTGTTACCTGCAAGAATTCGCTGGAAAGTACAGTGATGAAGAATTTGCGCGAATGATGCTTCGTGATGCATGTGTCATTCTAAATTATATTGGACCAACGGAGGGCCATGTGTTATATAAACAGGCTCAGATGATACAACGTCTTGGTGTTGTTGTTTATGCCAACATTGAACGTGACATGTATTTGCTTGAGAATCAGATACCTTTCCGGATTCTCAAGATGTTGGTTTCTTTGAGATATAATGGTTTTGATCATGGACAAAGATTTGTACAACACATGGAAAATTTTTTCTTTAGACTGTTTTTTTATCACACACATATTGAAGAACCCAATGACACCAATAATCTGGGGAGGAAACCCCTTCACCTTCTTGAAATTATCCGAAGAGTAGTTGTCACAGGCCTTGATTACGAAAGGATGCCACGTCCATATCGTTGCTGCGATATCAGTGACTTTGTATCATGCCTCGAATACTGTTGCTACAGAAGCAAATACGACCCAATTATGAGGCAGTCAGCTGGCGGTCGTTCTGTGACGGATCTGAAATTAAAGGGCATTCATTTTAGTGCCAGTGGGATTAACTCTCTCAAGGGTGTAAGGTTTAGTCCTAGTACTGATTTCTTTCTGTCTGCCAATTTGAAGCTCCCAAGTTGGGATGTTACAACGTACACCAGAGTGTTTTTCATGAACATGATCGCTTATGAGTTCTCTCCCTACTTTTTTATGCGTAAATCTGTGACTGCGTACGTGAGATTCATGAAGGACCTCGTGGTTTCAAAAGAGGATCTGAAGGAGCTGCGAGAGAAGGGAATTATAATCAACAGTTTAGGTGATGACGAACAAGTGGTTCAACTGTTTAAAGCTTTGAATACTTATAAGGTAGAGGATGCCACTATTTATTGGGTTGTCAAGAATGATATTGAAGAGCACATAAACAGCATACCCAAGACTACAATGGGTGAATTGATAGCTGAATTAAGGACAAATTATTTTAACAATCATTGGTCCATAATTGTTTTCGTTGCTACTATTTTCATCATCTGCTTAAATATTGTTCAAACTTACTATACAATACATCCTAATGATGATAAACCTTAGGACTTTGGTTTTCATTCTATATTAATTGTGTTTTGATGCCATACATACTGTCTTGATCGGTGTATATATATGTGTTGTGTGTAATGTTGTTGCTTTTTAATTCTTTTTGTACGTATGCTTTGTAATAAATTAATACATTTTCTATGTATAGTACTACTATATATGATCTGTTTCATCTACCACTATTGCGGCTTTATGCATGGGAGAAGATATTAATCACATCTTCTTCTCTTGTACCGATGCCACAAACTTTTGGACTCAACTATGCACCAAAGCTAACATCAGACCTCCTCCAGCCTCCATCTTCGATCACCAACCAAACCACTTGGTTGGATTTCTGGAAAAACAAAGGAGGTGAAAAATTTGATTCCATGCTCATTTGGGACACTATAATCTACTACCTCACTGCATGTAGCACATTTGGCATACTAAAAATAGTAATCTGTTCAACAACCTTAAAGAGGCCACTCAAATAGATGCCCCCATTGATCAGGCCATCGAGTATATATCACCTCGTCATAGAGGACAAGCAAAATAGAGTAAACCCCAAACGCACTCTCCTTATAAAGTGGGAACCTCTCAACATTGATGGCGCAGCGCCCAGAAGCCCTAGACCTGGTTGTGCTGGTGATGTCTTTAGGAACCAAGGATCAAGGGTTTTTCGAGCTACATACCTCACATAAGCTCTGTAATGACAGTATGTTTGGAGGAGCTCCTCCAGTTAGACATTGTTGCAACTGTTTTCCATAGACTAATCAAAACTATTTAGTATTTGTTTGACTATCCGGGTTGTGGCCCAGACTCCTAATCAAACTTCTGTACTAATTGGGGAATACTCCTCTATTTTGCACTGCTAATATATATTAGAAAAAAGAATGAAGTTTAAAAATAATAAGGGAGACTGAATATTATTACTCCCTCCGTTTTAAAAAGAATGATATGTTTTGATTTCACACGAAGTTTAAGAAAATATAGAAGACTTTTGAATCTTGTGGTCTTTAATTAAAGTTATGTTAAATGTACCAAAATATCCTTTAATCTTGTGGTTTAAAACATGACATATGAAAAATTGGAATTAAAGCGTTGCCAAAAATGAAAAAAATTATTTTTTTAAATGAACTAAAAGAAAAGTAGATTCTTTTCGAACGGAGGAAGTATAGTAAGTAAAGATGTGTATATTCAAATGTTTTTTTGAAGAGAAAAGAAATAAAATACCCCTAAACTTGTAAGACAAACTTAGGACCCGTTTGGCTATAAATATTTGGAAAAAGGACACCACGTAGCTTTTTTTAAAAGTAATGAACAATAATAGCTCACCTTTTCCTTTTTAGACAAAAGTAACACTTCGGCTGTATTTAATACCATTTATTAGCCTTCTACACACGCCGTAATAAGCCAAACACTAAAGGATAAAAAAGCCACATACGTCCTTTGCAGTTGTTTTTTGGGAGAATAATTTGTACCTACAGTTCATGTTACGTGGTATCCTTTTTCTTGTTCTTTTCTCGAAAAAAAAGAAATACAGTAACTGGTACCTACAGTTCACGCTAAAGGATAAAGATTTGTAGTGATGAAAATCAAGAAAAAGGTTAGTACTGATACCAAATTAGCTGGTAGAGGTATCAGATATTATCCTAAATTTGTTGCTACTAATGATGCTTTTGAAGATTTATCAAATCTTGATGTTCGATTGAAGGATTTGAAGAATGTTAATACTAGTCCTAGTCGAATTACGAGGTAAATTAGTTGGTGATCCATCAATAGCGAAATAAAAAAAAATTCGCTAAAAAAAGGGCACAAATAGATTTGAGTGAGGATTCAGATCTTGTTGTTATTCGGAAAAAATAAAAAAAAAACAGTAATTCAAAAAATGATGAAGATGATGGTAAGTCATCTAAAGAAAAGGAGAAGATAACTGTTAATGATGAAGGAGATGCTCCCAGAAAAATAAAAAAAAAGGAATCGATCAAATGACGGAGAAGATGATGCTCAATCATCCAAAAAGAAAAGTAAAAAAGTTCCTTGGAAGAGATGAATACCCAAATTAACTGATTTTGAGGTACATTGTTTGTGCTTTGTATGTGTTAATTATGTCTGATAGATGTTCAATTGTTGTGTTGAATTTGTGTATATTTGAAATATGTGTGTTATTGATATATATAATATGTGTCAGTGTTGTATATGAAATGTATTGGGTAGTGATGTTTGTGAAATTTAGTGTACATTGACTGTACAACTGTTTGTGTATCAGGAATGTATAAGAACTGTGTATAGTTTGAATATTTATATTATAACTCTATAAAATTAACAAACACTGTTGTAATATGAGTACAATTAGTGTACATTGACTGCATAAATATTTGTGTATCAAGAGTGTATAAGAACTGTGTATAATTTGAATATTTATACTGTAAGAGTAAAATTAGCAACACTGTTGTAATGAATATTGTATGAGTAAAATTAGTGTACATTGACTGTATTACTATTTGTGTATCGGGATTGTATAATAACTGTGTATAGTTTGCATATTTATACTGTAAGAGTAAAATTAGTAGACATTGACTGTATGACTATTTGTGTATCAGGATTGTATAAGAACTGTGTATAGTTTGAATATTTATATTGTTACTGTGTAAAATTAGCAACACTGTTGTAATGAATACTATATGAGTAATATATGTAGCTTTTTGAAATACTTATACCTAAAAGTATACTTAGGTGTTGCAGGTTTGGGATTTGTTTCTTGGTCCATCTAATCATTACAAGTGTCAGCTCAACGTCCACACAAACTGTGCTATTATGACTGCGTTGAAATCTAAGTTGGACAAGAAACAACTTGATTTGTTTAAGAATAGTTGCTTTGGGTATTTCTTATCTTTACCAAATGTTTTTTCTCAAAATCAACTTATCCATGGAATGTTGCTTAGGGAACTTGTTTGTGAGAGAGATGATGAAATATGAATTAAAGTGAATAACACTAGGTTACGTTTTGGCTTACAAGAGTTTGCTATAATTAGTGGCTTAAAATGTACTGAAAATTACAATAATGAGTTCGCTGTTAGTGAAGAAAGTAAGCTGATGGACTTGTATTTTTCAGGAAAGTCCAAGGTCACAAAGCTTGATTTAGAAGAGTGTTTCATGGGAAAAAAGTGGCGATGTGATGAAGACATTTTACAAATTTCTATTTTTTTCTTCATTTATTCTTTTATTTTTTCTGTCACATATAGTTATGTTATAACTAAGAATGATTTCTTATTGGTTGAATCTGGGAACTACGAAATATTTCCTTGGGAAAAATTATATTTTCGTCTGATGTTGGAGTCAATGAAGTCTAAGGTTTATCAGCGAAAAACTATGTATCATTGTGCTGGTTTTCCTTTTGCATTTCAGTGTTGGTTTTATGAGTGTTGTCCTTATGCCGATGTCCATCTTGCTGACCAAGTGGGCGATCGTGTGCCACGTATACTGAATTGATTTGTAAACTATAGACCAACATACAAGGAGGTCAAGTCTGCATTTTTTGATATTAGAAAAGAGCAAGTATATCGTTATTTTAAATTATAATTTATATATGTTTTGTTAAATTGTTGTGTGTTTCTTAAATGTTGAGTGTTGTTTTGTATGTGCAGGTTGTGTTGCGTAACATTACGCTGACAGTTCTTGAAAAAACAATCCTTCAATTACCTGATTTCAAACCTGTGGATGCGGTTGTGCACTCTGTTGATTTACCTAGCACAAGTAAACAAGAATGTAATCAGTCGAGCTCAGATCATGAATTGGCACTTTTGAGAAATGATGTTAAAATGGTATGTCGAAGGTTTTTATTAATATTTATATGTTTTTGTTAATTGATGTGTTGACTTTTTCCTTTTATGTTTAGTTAACGGAAAAGGTTTCCTCGATGGAGAATATGAAATCCTCATTTGAATTGATTTTTCGAGCTCTAGATATAAAGAATGCGCCTAAGGTATTCTATTCCTGAATTTCTCCTATTTTTTTTAACAAAACTTATATACACTATTGTACTTATTTTATAAATTTTTTTTATAGGTTGGTACATCAATTGGTGATAACGATGGTGACAACTTAAATAAAAAAGACGATGAGACACTTAATGTTGGTGGTACAGGTGATGATCAAGTTAATGATCCACCTAATGTGGGACAACAAAATGATGTTGTACTAAAAGTGGATCATATAAGTGACAATTTAATGGATGATGTAGGGAAAACAACAGATTGTGTAGGTGGTGACGTAATTAGACATTTGGTGGATAATGTTGGAGAGAAAGTTAATTTTGTAGGTGATTATGTAGGTGGTCATGTCGATGTTGATTCTGTGGCTGAAACTTGTAAGGATAGTGCTTGGAAGAATTTTTCAAATTTTGATTTATTGAAGTTCACACAAAGCTCAAGTGAAAATAAGGATATAGGGGAGGGTAGAAATAGTCACGTTGATAGTGATTGATCTAATTTTACTGATTTTGAAGTGACTAAATTTACTCAACCTTTTCGTGATCAAAAGAAACAAAAAGAAGGTGATGTGGCAGTGCTTAGCCAGGATGAGCTTGACTGGTCAGAAATTCCAAACGCTGAAATTTCTAAGTTCACTCAACCCGATAAGAGTGTTGCAACAACTGATGCAACTGATTTAGTATGTGATAATGTTAGAAAAGTTTATGCAACTGCAAGTGATAATGTTAAAGGGATTGAGGAAAACATGATGGTTGCGTCTGTTATGTTGGATGAAACACCTGTTATTTCTCGCCGATTATGTAAGCCAGCGGCAGTATGTGAAACTCCATTTTTGTCAAAATTTAATTCTGGTTGTGGCAAAGTTGAAGGCCAATCATCTAAGCGTATAGAGAATGCTCAGCCAAGTAAATGTGTCTTGTCTATAAAGCATCCTTTTGTGAAGAGTATTACAGAGCGAATTGATGATATAAAAGTGACATTAAAGTTTAACAAGTTTGTTACGAGATCATTGCGCGTTAAACATATGTAAGTTTCTGCTCGTAATTTTTTTTAGTTTTACTTTATTTTATCATATAGTATAATTTTTGTAATATTTTTTTTAGGCCTGTTTATTCAGGTTCTATCAATGCTCTCCGAAAACATTTTGACTATGGAGTTGATACTGTTAAAATGAAAGAGTCGTTCTTCACATTGGCATATTCAGAAGTATGGTTAACCGATTCAGTAAGTAATGAATTTGTTAGTTAAGTAGGTTATATATCTTTTATTTTTGTATTGAATGTTATATAAGTCCTATGCTTTATTTATGCAGTACTTTATGTTCAGTTTATATGCAACATTTTCTATGCAATGTATCTGCGGGTCCTATGCAGTGTTTACACAGTAGGTACACAGTATTAAATGCAGTTTTTGCTATTCAGTATATACACAGGTCTTACACAGTAGGTATACAGTTTGTATGCAGTAGTTGATATGATGCATGTTATATAAGTAGCTTGTATTTATCAAATTTAAATTAGTGTTCTGTATTCATTTTTAGCATTTTAACGTGGTTTTGTTGTTTGTATTTTCAGCATATTGATGTTATCTTTTACTATTTGCTAAAGAAGTCAAAGTACGGCCCTGTTTGTGATACAGTTACATTTACAACCACCGATTGTTGGCTTAACTGCTTGATTCAGAATTTGTATAAGCATTTTGTGGAGAACAATAGAGATGTAACACTTATCACTCAAGAACATCAAATCGCTGAGTATATGCTTGACTTTTTTATGAGATGCAATGTCCCGTGGAATAGTATTGACAATGTTCTTTTCCCAATTAATCTTGCTGAGGAGTTTCACTGGGTTTTGGAGAGGCTGTCTTTTAAAGATCAGTGCATATATGTGTATGATTCAATGCATGGTTCAAGGCATGCCGTTCGTGTTCATAAATCAGTTGCAGCATATTCAGAATTAATTCCACACTTTTTTTCTTGTATTGGATTTTGGGAAAGTAGAAGCGATGGACTTTCAGTGGCTAATTCTTTTGATATTTGTATTGTTGATGGACTGCCAACTCAAGCTAATAATAATATATTGAATGTACATTCAATTGCTCATTTTTCATACTTTTTTATCAATTATACTAATGATGTATTATATTTACGGGGACTGTGGTGTATTTGTTGCTGCCTTTGCTGAGTATTTGCTTGATGGTCTTCAAATTTCTAATCATCTAGATGATATTGATGCTATTCGTATTCGGTATGGAGTTTTGCTGTGGGATTATGGAAAGAAGAAACAAAGCCAATGTGCAGTTAGTGAAGATAAATCTACTGGTAGATTGTTGAAGAAAAAGGATGGTGTGCAGCAAATTTAGTTAGAAATGTCTTTGAAGCATGGATGTTAGATATGTTTTAGTGTTGAAATGCTTAGAGTTGTTTTTGTTTTGTGTTGATACACTTGGAGATTCTTATTATGAAATGTTATGCTGAATACTATATATTTTGGTAATTGAGACAATTCAATACAACTTATGCTGAAATGTTAGTTTATGTTGATCACAACTAATATTCAGTATATATGCAACATTTATTCGGTTCCTATATAGTTTAATATCCAATATATATTCATGTGCTATACAGAAATTACACATTTCATATGCAGTATATATATAGGTCCTATATAGTAGTTACACAGTATGTACACAGGTTATATGCAGTATTTATGTAAATTTATACCAACAAAATATGAAACTTACCCATTGTTGACACATGTCATATAAAGTAGTTATATAGTTCAATATCCAATATATATGCAAGTGCTATACAGAAATTACACAGTTCATATGCACTATATATACAGGTCCTATATAGTAGTTACACAGTATGTACACAAATCATATGCAGTTTATATACAGTATTTATGGAAATTTATACCAGCATTCCAATAAAATATAAAACTTATACATTGTTGACATAGGTCATATAAAGTAGTTATATAGTTTAATATCCAATATATATGCAAGTGCTATACAGAAATTACACAGTTCATATGCAGTACTTTATATGCAATATACACACAGGTACTATATAGTAGTTACACAGTCTGTACACAGGTCATATGCAGTTTATATACAGGTCGTATACAGTAGTTACAATATTATATGAAGTATTTATGCAAATTTATATGAATATTCAGTATATATGCAACATTTATTCAGTTCCTATACAGTTTTTACACAATTTAAGCACACTATTTCTAAAGTTTTATACATTTATCCCAACCAGATATAGAAATTATATATTGTTTTAATAAAGTATTTATACAGTTTATAAAAGTAGTTATATTCAAAATATAGAGGTGCTATGTATTTGCTAATTAATTCAAAAGATAAATACTAATACCAGTACTTATATGTATTCAAACAGTATATAGGTATTATACATGATTGACACAAATGATATGCAGTTTTTTAGGAGTTGATTAGTGCACCTCACCAAAGAATGTAGCTTAATGAAACACCATATGCACAAATTTCTATAAGAGTAGAATGCATTTGAAGTAAAATAATATTGTTGCTATTACATTGCTATGAAAAGAATAGTCTTTTTTTCAAGGAAAAAAATGGGAAAGATAAAAGTGTTCTTGCAGCAGCATCTTATTAGATTCTTGTTGGAGTATTTTCACATGTTCTTCGATTGTGTCCTGTTTTTTCACAGCGCCCATATGAAATTTGTTGCTTAAAGTAGTCCATAATGTCCTTGCCTTAGTTGTTCTTTTTTGGTCTTCCTAATTTTGATTTTCAGATTGGTGGTAGTACTATATTAGCTAATATCCCTGCTAGAATGTGCCAACCTATTTCATACGAAAGTGGTATAACTGGAAGTTCATATACTTTCAAGAAGTTTTCTCTTGTGTAATATGGAGTACAATAGCTTTGTAAATTCATATGTGTGTTATTTAGGACTGCCATAGCATGTAGACAAGGTATGACATCTACTTGAAATTATAGGCAGGAGCATTTTTTTTCACGCATGCGAACAATATTTCTTTTTTCAGTTTCATCAATGACTACATAAGAATAGTGAGTAGAACCCATCACCTGCGATGTATAAATATATTAGTAGATAGTGTGCACATTAGAATATGTAAGTGTCTGTAAAGTAGAAATAAAAAGTAATACCTTCATTTTATTTGATAGAATGAGATTTTTCCTCATTATTATATTGTATTTGTTTTCCAGTTCTGTAAATGTTGCTTTTGAATGTTGTCTATGCTTATTATTCCATCTCATGACCAGATCCATCATAAACTGTAGGAATTTTTTAATTGGCAGGTCTCTTGCATCTCTATTTGCTGAATTTAAGTCTTGCATCTCTATTTGCTGAATTTAAGGACTCTGTTATGTTTGAAGTCATGAACATCGATTTGTTGACATGGGCATGAGCTATGGATCATTTTTCATAGCCTATATCAAATAGATACTCCTTCACCCTATTATCGATTTTGTTTATGTCTTCCATAAGCCGATCAAAGTCTGCCTTTAAGTACGTTCTGGCCATTGTAAAGAAGATCCCTTTTAGTTATTTTTTATTCTTCTTAAATCTACCCTTGATGTTATTCCATAGATGGTAGATACATATACAGTGAACTACATTTGGATATACAAGTGCAACAGCTCTTAATATGCTGTCATGCCTATCAGATACTATGCACATGCCTTTTCTTTCACCAAAAGCAGTGTTAAACATTTGAAAAAACCATTCCCACGAAGTATTATTTTCAGAATCAACAACAACATATGCTAGTGGCAAATATGTCCTGAATAAATAA
Source organism: Capsicum annuum (assembly GCF_002878395.1). Lineage (NCBI taxonomy): Eukaryota > Viridiplantae > Streptophyta > Magnoliopsida > Solanales > Solanaceae > Capsicum > Capsicum annuum. The sequence continues at coordinate 20,708,449 of NC_061111.1, forward strand.
GTGGGATAGTGTCTATCAGTGCATGCCAACATATACATAATTTTGTCTAAAAAAATTTCATACAACTCACCTGTTGCATCCAGTACACTAGCAGACAACATTGTTCCCTTGTATGTAGGTTTCAGAAATGTTTCATCAACAATAATGGTAGCATACAATATCTCCAGCCCCTAATTGATGTGCTCAACGCGACAAAAGCATATAAAAAGTGATTTTCCTCCATTTTATGTAGCCTTGTGAATGATCCAGGATTTATTGTGTTTACCATGTATAGGTAAGCTGGCAATTTAGCATAAGATTCACCCAAGGAACCTCTGACCAACTCAAGTGCTTTTTCTTTGGATCTATATGCTTTTTTGTAGTTCATTCTAATTCTGTACAAGTTTCTCATTTCTTCCATGATCTCTGCTGGAGTGTATGTTGACTTAAGATTTAGAAAGTTGTGCTTCACCATTTTAGCGATGGTTAAAGAAGTAGCATGCCGTTGTGAAAGCATTCTGTCCACAATTGGACAGGTGTGATCATTGAAAAATTTTGTCACTATGAAAACTTCTGAATTTTATTGACTTGAAGATCTAAAAGTCCGATTTCATCTCTGATTGATACACTTAAGATAGTACCTAGATACATTATGCAGTACACTGTTCATAACCAATATATATGCGGTGCTATACAGAACTTACACAGTTCATATGCAGTACTTTATATGCAGTATATATACAGGTCCTCTATAGAAGTTACATATTCTGTACACAGGTCATATGCAGTTTATATATGGGTCCTATACAGTAGTTACAATATTATATGCAACATTTATGCAAATTTATATCAATATTCCAACAAAATATAAAACTTACACATTGTTGACACAGGTCATATAAAGTAGTTATATAGTTTAATATCCAATATATATGCAGGTGCTATACATAAATTACACAGTTCATATGCAGTACTTTATATGCAGTATATATACAGGTCCTATATAGTAGTTACACAGTTTGTACACTGGTCATATACAGTTTATATACAGTATTTATGCAAATTTATACCAGCGTTTCAATAAAATATAAAACTTATACATTGTTGGTACAGGTCATATAAAGTAGTTATATAGTTTATACCTTGATGATGATGATCTTTTCACCTTAAATTAGAATCTCTCACGGATTGCATAATGTTTCATCACACTTGATAGTGTATTTTTATCCCAGTACATCTGCCCTTCTTCAACATCTCTATGAAGTGGATCCTTAATTATCGATTCGGGCTGTTCTTTCATTTCTTTATCTTCAATTGTAGAATCAGAAATATGTATCGGATGAACTTGAATAGCAGTCGGAGATGTTTCCATCAAATTTTCAATTGAGGATTCTCCATTTTCAATTGTGTTTTGTATGTTATACACAATGAAAATTTATTTATATCTAAATTTTTTTCTTCATCTCCGTATAAAGTCTAATACTCATATCATTGTAAATAGTCATAGATCCACTCTTTACAATATATTTTATTGTCATTAAACTAGAATTTCGCTCTAGATTCAACTGCTTATACAGTTCATCAACAAAATATTCTTACTTGCAATTCGAATTCAAAAGTACTCCATTGATTGTAAACTTTTCAAATTGTACATCACTTAACCACTCTCCTCCGTATTGTAGCATAATTGGAACTAAAATTGAACTTGAAGTCATAATTTCGTGTCAACTAAGGCTAATTGTGAATGAAAAAAAAAATTTTGAAGCTAATTGATGGAGAATTTTATATATTTATATGCAATTTATGAAGGTATTTTAAGGTAATATGGTGTATCTGAAAAAGAATTTGTGAGGTAAAATTAATGGAAAAGAATCCTGAGGTAAAATTGGGGAAGGAAAGTGTGAGTTTCAATTGAAAAGGAAAGAAATATATTACGCAATTTTTGCGGCTTTTTAGTGGTGATTAGAAGATGGTTAGAATATGATATTATTTTAATGGCAATTAAGTGGAAATTAAAAACCTGGGCTATTTTTGTGGAATAAGTTTTAGGAGAAGGGCTATTTTTGTCCTTCTCCCTAAATATTTTTCTCTTTTTTTGATTTTTTTTTTCACTTTTTTCACTTTTTCAGAAATTGTGGTGTTTGGCCATGAAAATTCAAAAAATTATGGAGTTGGATTCCATAAAGTGAAAATAACTTTTTTTTTGTTTTCACAATTTTTCACTCCCATTTCCATCTTTCATTATTATTACATATAACCTTAATCTTTAAATTTTTACACAAATACCTCTTATAACTACAACCAACCACCAAAAAAAAAATTATTATTTATTTTCTATGGTACAATATCATTTTTAATTGTTACAGATATTCTAATCTCTTTTTCTTCTTTTAACCAAAATTAACTAACGTGAAGTAAAAAATAATAAATGACAATCTATGGGGGAAATATATCAACTTTGTTTTGAATAAACTATATTATAGAAATATAAGGCCTAGTACATTATGTTATTTAAAAGTGAGGAATTTAATATTTTTTTCTTGACATTCTAATTTTTTGTATTTGTCATATAATGGCTATTATGATTTTAATAAATTATTAAAAAGTGGTTAATAAAGCTGCATATCAAACATAACGTAACGATCCATATTTACGATACAATAATATTCAAGGAAAATCAATATCATCAATAAAGAAAAAGCAAAAAATTAGCACTAATCTATTCAGAAATAATTCATTCGTAATTTTTTTTAAAAAGATCAAGTTCAATAAAATAATTAATTCAAGTGAAAGTAATTAAGAATTTTCATCAACAAATTTAAGAATATTTAAAGTATATTTATATCCATCAATTATATTTATCAAAATATATTTACTCTAGTCAATCGATTATGGTTAGATAAACTTATTTAGCTCGTGCTTTTGATATTTTTATTCAAATTTTAGAAGAATAAAAATCATAGTAATTAGTTTGTTGTTAATTATTTTATAAATTGAAGACATATAAATTATTTTCTCAACATTTGGTTGTATGTTAGTAGGTAAATTAGTAGTTGAGTGCTTTTGATAATTTTTAAAAGTTGAGAGCATAAAATCATATTTAAAAGAGATTTTTCAAAAGTCTAAAAAAAATTTCAAAGAAACATGGCCAAACAAAACTCCAACTCCAACTCCAACTTCATCTTCAACTCCAACTCCAACTTCGAAAAAAAGTAATTTTCATGGCCAAACGACTACTTACTTTATACATTTAACTCTGTGGGTATTCATTTACCACCCCCTTCCTCCCCCAAAAACTTTAAAATTAAATTCACCCCTTTGTAGCTTAAACCAGGTCAGACCAGGTCAAGGATGTGTGTTGTTGAACACATGCATTTTGATTTGTCATGTCATTAATCTTTTATTTCTTTAATTTTCCTTATTCGCTATTTTTTCCTTTTCCTAAATGTCTTTTCTACACCTATATACACTAATTAATTAAGAAAAAAATTCAGAAATAACAAACTAGTCCATTAATTAAAAGGCACATAGCAACCTTTTGCTAATTATCTAAATAACAAGAAGTATATGTATTTGATGTGCACGACAACATTAAATACGCATATACTTATAGGTAATCATCTTATTTTTAGATAACAATTTGAGTTTAAAAAAAATAGAAAAAAATTAGTTTTCTTAAATCACGTTCACCCAATTAATTGAAAATTTTATTTTTAAAAATAGTAAGAGAAGAAGTGTTGTCTCTTCTGAGTTAGGGACCAAATTTAAAAAACTCTAAAGTGCCTTTTCAATTGAGGATATATGACAGACAAGCAGGGGATGGTGACCTAAATGTCAATGTATTGAGGATAAACGAAGCTCAATATGACTAGTTGGAATGTATGAGGGCTCAATAACAGACTATGAAGAGGTCGAGGAATCTATAGAGGTCACAGGGGTTATATATATTTGTTTGGGGGAAGGACCTTGTCTTTTCACTATTACTAGTCTCAAAATAAGGTTATATACTACGAGTAATAAAATGTATAATTAGACAAAAAATGGTTAACTAAAAGGCCAAACAACGCCCTCTAGATAATTATCTCTTAACTTTCCCTATTATATTAACAAAGTTATATATGTTATAAATGTATTTATATTATAGTGAATGTCTATCAAGAATATAAATAAGATATATCAATATCTATTTGATATCTATTAGGATATGAAGTATCTATCTTTTAGAGAGAAACTAAGAGTATTTTTTTCTATAAATAGAGGGATTTTATTCGTTGTATCATCAATCTTATGATCTCTCAAGAGAAATAAAGAATTACTCTCTCTTCTCTCTCTACTCTACTCTTTTTCTTTATTCTTAGTTATTTCATAACACGTTATCAGCAAGAGGCTCTGTCAAACAAGGTGAGATTATAAATCTAAAAGTAATTTCAAGGTTAGTGATTCCTTATGTTATTTGTCTTTTTCTACTAATGATATAATTATTGTTGAATTTAAGGAAAAAATTGGTTTGGAACCACTTATGCTTTAAATTTGTTCATGAAGAACAATATTGTTAAAAGATATGATGATAAATTTAAGTCTAATCTTATTAAGAGGGTAAGACATTGGGTTAAAAGTTTCAATGCACCATAATGATAAGATGTTGGGTTCAAGTCCCATCGATTTATGCCTAAGACGCTTTTATATGGATAAGACCTTTAAGTTTGAATCTCAATGCACCATATTGATGATATTTTGATGGATAAGGCAAAATAATGTGTTTTTGATGAAAAGTCATGAAACTTGTCCATTGAATATGCTCCATTTCATGAAGTGAATGTGGTAGCAATATATGATAGGTCTGAAAGATGACAGTTTTCTCCATTCTAAAAGTGAATGTGGTAGCAATATGTGATATACTTTGAAAGATATGTATGCCTCGATTTGCTTCTGAAGTAGCAATATCATAAAAGAGTTTTAAGCTATCAGAATTTAATAGGCTTAAGCCATGATTATATTCCATTCCTAGGGAATGAAAAACTCATTAATACAAACATTCACTTGATTGTGATGGTATCACAACTCACCTCCGAAAGAGTCTGAATAATTGAGAAAAGTTATTTTGAAATTTATTTCTAAAGTAGTAAATCTAAAATTTATTCATGTAATAGTAAATATGAAATTTATTAAAGTAAAAGGTACATGTCATGGTAAACTTGAAGTTTGCTAGAATAAAAGTTCATAAATTGACATGAACGATTGTGACATCCCAAAGATGTACATACCGAGTATTGAACATATATTGAAGAATTATAAAATTCTTCATTGCTTTTAATGTTGCTTGTTCTCATGATAAGTTGGTTGGACCAACTAATTTTGGGATTGGATCCCTCAAAATCTGAAAAATATAAAAGGTGAATATGATTCCGTTCACTAGTTTTGTGATCTATTAAGATGCATCGACATAAGATGATCACCTGTACGTTTATTGTCAACCTGAAGTTTGACATACATAAAGTTGCTTGCTCAATAAAATTGAGCTAAGATCATAACTTTCATATTGTGTAATCAAAACAATTCATCTTGATGCTGATGGTTTGAGATTGAATGCCTTTGATAAATAGCTAAACCATTATTAATGAGAATAAAACTTTATGTGTTGGTCTGAAATATGATATGTTCCATACAATAACACTTGTATGTATTAGACCAATAAATTATGATTATTTCTTCCCTCTCAATTGGTTCAAGGTTAAGAACCAACTATTTCATCTAATAATTTTGATGTATACGATTAATGAATATACCATGATGCACAAAGATGGATTTCACAAAGAAGATAGAGAATGTATGTTAGTTTTCCTAACATAAGAAGGAGATTATAAGTAGCTAAGAAATATATTAAAAATTATTATCAGATCCTCATTCAAAGAATAATTTAAGTCAAATGCCGAAAGCATCTCATATTAAAGCTGCAAGCGCTCCTATTTTATGTCCCTAAAGGAAAAAGTCTACGCATACATAAAGCGTGGTAAACCATTCGATTTCAAATAAAATAATTCTTGAAATGGATAAAGAGAAAATAATCATAATAAGAAGACAATGTGCTCTTGAAAAGCATACGCCATAACACTTCATGAAATCTTATGAGAGGTTCAGGTACCTGAAAATAATAAAGTGATGAGATTTCAAAATGTTATATCGCATTATGAACCGATACGAAATGATATATCATCAATATCTTTGATACAATATTGACACAATATTGTGAAAGATCACGAGGATCTGAATTCTATGTTTATTTAAGCATGCTGATGTAGAAATATTTATCAAGTGACATGAAAGGATGCATCTTGGTAAGTGTAAAACTTATTTGATTTGCAGTCCAAACACTTGAAGATGTCACACATGATATGCTGAATATTGTCACTTGACAAAAATTATATGAAAACTTTTTAAGGATTCAAAATATTTGAAGTATATAAAAGTTTTTGGGAAACTTATTTATAATCCTTATATTGTATAAGCTTATAGCTTGAAAATTATTGAAACTCTTGGAGAGTTTTCAAATGCAATAGATTATTTGCTAAAATGAGAAATATACCAATTTGGATTGGTTATGAAGTATCATATCATAGTGCAATTGGTGAACTCATGTATCTTGCAAATACTACAAGGCCTGATATAACCTTTTCGATCAATTTGTTAGCAAGGTATAGTTCTGCTCCTACTAAGATGAGATCAAACACATATATGGTACCTAAAAAGACTACCAATATGGGCTTATTTTAATTTGCAATCTTGATCTTGATAGTTATGCTAATGTTGAGTACTTATCTGACCCGCATAAAGGTCGGTCTCGAACAGGTTATGTGTTCATATGTGGTGGTACTGTCATATCTTGGAGAAAAACAAAGCAGTCTATCGTAGTCACTTCATCAAATCATGCTGAGATAAGAGCTATTCTTGAAACGAGTCGAGAATAGGTGTGGTTGAGGTTCATGATACATCTCATTTGAGAAAAATGTGGTTTGAAATGTGACAAAGTACCCATAATTTTATATAAAGATAATGCAGCATGGATAACACAACTTAAGGAAAGATTCATAAAAGGAGATAGAACAAAGCACACTTCGCCAAAGCTTTTCTATACACATGAGCTAAAAAAGAAGAGTGATATTAACGTGTAACAAATTCGTTCAAGTGATAATGTGGCTGAATTATTCACCAAGTCTCTTCCAATTGCAACTTGCAAGAAGATGATGCACAAGATCGGGATGCAAAAGTTCATTGATGTTCTCATCAGGGGAGCAAATACGCATTGTACTCTTTTTCTCTTTCAAGATTTTATCCCACTGAGTTTTCCTTGTAAGGTTTTTAATGAGGCATCCGATATGTGTATTGTTAGAGATGTGTACTCTTTTTTCTTCACTAATTTTTTTTTTCCAATTGGTTTTTTCTAGTAAGGTTTTAACGAGGCACAATATCTATCAATTAGACATTCAAGGAGAGTGTTATAAATGTATTTTTACATTATAGTGAATGTCTATCAAGAATATAGATAAGATCTATTTGATATCTATTAGGATATAAAGTATGTATCTTTTAGAGAAAAACTAGGAGTATCTTTCCCTATAAATAGAGGGGTTTTATTCGTTGTATCCTCAATCTTATGATCTCTTATCCCTCAAGAGAAATAAAAAATTACTCTCTTCTCTCTCTACTCTACCCTTCTTCTTTATTCTTAGTTATTTCATCACAACATAAGTATTTTTTATAGCGTTACTAAGTCACTGAAGTTTATATGTTGTGTCAAAGTCATCAATCTATTTTTAATGTTATCTCTTATGTGAGTAAAGTCACAATATTTTGCTATTTTTCATAAAATATTCAACACGATTACCCATAGTAAATAAACTTACACATAAACCTTTTCCCACCATTTCTTAATTCATAACAAATATGGAATAAAGTTAAACTCAAACTTATTCAGAATTATTTTTCAAATAGCTTTTATTTAGACCATGTATTGGTATTAGAAAATTCATCAAGTACGTATCAATAATTAATTACAAATTGAGTAACTTGTAAGACAAGATATGAGTTCGATGATAAGTTCTGAACCCATAAATTTTAAATCCTAACTCCACTCGTGTTAGTTGCTACGATGCTCAAAATGATGAGTAGTAGACTCATAGGATATGAAGCGCTTGAAATCTTAGAAATAGTAGATATTTTCTTTAACATGTGAAGAATGATTAACTTAATTGCTAATGTGAAGAAGGCCTACATACAAACATGAGTTTTTAAAGCCCTATTTTTAGAGTCTTTAAAGTTTGATATCCAATATATGAAGGATGGTTTAGTATATAGGAGAATGAAGTTAGGATAACTTACATAAATCTCGAAATGTTTAAGGGTGATAATATTTTATCTCAATAATTTGTTGAATTACATCATATCTTGTATTTTTAAATTTGTGATACATATTTTTAGCCTTGATACATATGCATTGTGATACATTTGTAATTTAGCGGCTAGTTAAATAAAAAAGTAACTAATTTTCAATTATTACGGGGAGTAAAATTAGACACAAAGTGAAAATGATACATCTGGTTCCAGATACATCACAATGATATCGTAAAATTACTCACCAACCATTAAAAATTTAATCTCACACCAAAATAAATAATTTACATTTGTCAAACATATGTTAAATGTATCAAACATTTATAAATAAATTAAAAATATGAATCACTATCACAAAGTATATGTCTTATGTATCTCCAGTATTGACTTAATATGTCACATGCATTGTGTCATATGTATCACTAGTATATATCATATGCATTGTGATGATACATTTGTAATTTAGTGGTTAGTTAAATAAAGAAGTAACTAATTTTCAATTATTACGGGAAGTAAAATTAGGCACAAATCGTGGAAATGATACATCTGATTTCAGATCTATCACAATGATAAATTTCGTTAAATTACTCACTAACCATTAAAAATTCAATCTCACACCAAAATAAATAATTTACATTTGTCAAACATATGTTAAATGTATCAAACATTTATAAATAAATTAAAAATATGAATCACTATCACAAAGTATATGGCACCATCACATTGTTCAATTTCTCCATTTTTTCTTAATGGGTACTGACTTAAAAACTGAAAAAGAATTCAAAATTGATAAGAAGATAAAAAAAAAAAGACAATGAAATTGGTAAAGCAGTTGTAGTAAAGGAGATGAAAGTTGTATCAATTGATAATAATTTAGGAGAGATTTTACGGGATGAAATATTTAAAAAAAATCGACAAAGAAAAATAGATTGCATGCATTAATTGTGGAATAAAAGTAGGGCGAGGTTTTTATTCATATGAATAAAAATAAAAAATAAAATTCGGGATTTTAAGTAATTGTTTAAAAGATAAGAAATTTTGGATAATAAAGTCTCTTAGATTTGTAATTTTATGTAATTTATCCATGAAATTAAGTTAAAAAAAAACATATGGTTTAAAAAAAACATCTGGTGACTCCCAGATGAAGTTACTAAGCATGATTCTAGTTCTCTAATAAATATCTATATATATATATATATATATATTATAAAGCAGAGGACGAAGTATTACAATTAGCCAAGTGACAATCTATTGGTAAGCCACGTCTCAATTTTTAGGACAAAGTTAAATTATTGTAATATAAGTTTGAATTAAAGGATATTAACTATTTGAATTTTAAAATGTATTATTCTTTTAAAAAAAAAAACACTAACTTGAAAATAGAAAAATATGATTAAAGAGTCCTAAATAAACTCTTACTATTTCAAAAATTTATTCCTTTTATATAATATAAAATATATTTATATACTTTTAATTTAATAATAATAATAATAATAATAATAATAATAATAATAATAATAATAAATAGTAGTACGTAGTAAAAATGCTAACAAAAAAACAATAGCAATACTGAGGTGATAATAATAATAATAATAGTAATAGTAATAGTAGTATAATTATAGTAATAATAATAATGATGATTAAAAAAATAATTATTATTATATCATTGATTTTATAATTATTTATAATTGAAAAATAAATGATTCAAACTAAATTTAAAATGTTTGCAATTAGCTTTACGAATGTGAACCGATTTGAGGTTAAATTCCCTTATTTTTAGACATTTTGTAAGGATAATTTATTCATTTAGTGGATAATTCAAGAAAGAAATAAGGATGACTACCTTATTGTTATAAGTGATTTTAATTACTGTAACTTATCTATTTATTTGAAGCATAGAAATTCAAATGGTAAAATAATTAAAAGTATCTAATGATAAATTTATCAAAATTATCTTAAAATTAGTCTTTGTTTTTCTAAACAAAATTATCATTAGTTTAAAATTAGGAATCTAATATTGAAGAGATTTAAATGAACTCATAAAATTCATAAACTTTCTCTTTCAATGTTTTAAAAAGTATTTATATATTAAATAAAAGATAATAATATCAATAATCATAATAATAATAATAATTATAATAAATAATAGCAGTAGCGGTACACACATAGTGGTACCTTTAAGTTTTTTTAGAAAAAAAATAACATAGAAGTAGTGTTGTTGTTTTTATTATTATTATTATTAATAATATTAAATAAAAAAATAAATAAATAGAGGAGTATATAGTACTTAGTGATAATGATAAATAATAATTTCTATTTTGCAATTATTTATATATCTATAATATTTATTTGTGATGGGTTTTCTAAACTTCACCTTTACTTGCTAAAATTTTAAATTATAAATATAAATTAAAAATTATTTAAATCTAACATATATATTTACTTGCAATTCATTTATATATCTGAATTGTTGTTAAATTTTATCAAAGAAATAATTTATTTTTAACAAAAAAATAAATGTGAAAATGAAAAGTAGATTAACGAAAAAAGTGTAAAAAAAGGGCAAAATAGTGGAGATAGAAAATTGTGACGAATTAGTCCTTTTTTAATTTTTATTATTTAATTTTAAAAATATATAATCTATCTTATTGATTTTAAATATATTTCAACTCTTATTTATAGATAATAAGATAATTATGCATTGTATTTGAAAAAGTATGAGATAAGATAATGAAAAATATAAACTTATCTTCTTAATTTTGATTTTGAATTTGAATAGGAATGAGACTCTATTCTTAATATCTCTTATATATAGATTACATTGTGAAATATTTTACTGCATTTTTTATTTATTTTTAGAACTTTAATTTAATATTTTTATTTTTTATATGCAGGAAAAATATGATATTCATCTTCATCTTTTTCTCTTAACTTTCAGAATTGATGACAGTATCTATTATCGTGATTCGACTTAATGGGTAATATTACAATCACAGTCTTTTTTCTCCACTATAATTTAACACATCTCTTCAATATCATCCCTTTCTATTGCTTTCATTTTATTAAAGTTCATGACAATTTCTTTACTTGAATATGTTTATTGGGTTTATAGTGTAATGACTTTTTAGTTATATATTATTGAATATTTATGTATATCCTGTTTCATTTCATTTGTTGGATTAATTAATCGTGTTTCAAAATCACTTTCAATGGAAGACAAATTTCAAAGAAACTTATTTGGAGGATTATAGAAGTGTTTGAACTCAAGCAGTTATTTAGAGTAATGAAGGATTAATTAGTAACTATTAGTTAATTTTGAGTTATAATTATAAATAACTTTATTTGGTGTGATTATTTGATTTTGTGAGATGATAAAACTTCTCTTTATTGACGAACATAATTGTTAAATTCAATATTTTGGAAGAAAATTATTTTTATATCTTTTAATTTTTCTAATGACTAGCTTAATATAATTCATTAAAAAATAATTTTGGCTAATGTTTGAATTAGCATTTGAACGGATTGTAGTTTACTTAATTTGTGTGCGTGCATTAAAAAAATTACATTATGAATATATATGATCAAGAAGTAAGTTTTCAGAAAATGAGTCAACAGCAAAAATATTAACCAATAAAAATAAAATGCAAGTAATATAAAGGTATTTATACTTTATATAAATTCTTAAAAATAATTAATGTACACTATACATAAAAAAAAATTAAAACTAAATGTACAACATTACGAGAGTTACCTAATTTTAAATTTTGAGAAATAGGTTAAATAAAAGTAATTAGATATTGTTAAATGAGTAGAAGAAAATTAAATCTACTTAAGGAACTTACAAGTATTCTGACACATATTTCATTTATCCTTTAAATTCATGAAAATTTCTTATTAAGTATATTTAATTAAGACATAAGATGATAATAAAATATTTGATAAAGTAATATAAATTATGCATATAAATAAGTCATATTGTAAGTTTTCACAATATTTTTCATCACATGGGTATGGATTTTAGTTATAATATATACTGAAAATAATATAAGGATATTATGTAGAGAATATAGCTTATAGTATATGATTTTTTTGTCTAACTATTTGCTTCAAAGCAAGTTAAGTAGCATATATTTATGTAAATTTAAGTGATAATAAACAATATCAGAATTATATAACTCGAGGGGAGACGAGGGAGGGGGTATATATTTTCTTTTTAGAAAAAAATTTGAAGGGGGTAGGGGTGTGGGTAGAGAAGGAGGTGGTGGGGGTAGAGTTGGAGCTAGGTAGGTTGGGGGTAGGGGGAGAAAAATAATTATTTTATTTCGCTATTGAGAAATAGTATAATAGTTGTCGTTCTTTTATATGATAATATGATTTAACATGTTCAAACGCTATATTTTAATATAAAATAATTAAAAATAATGCTTTAATATTATCCGCGCATCGCACGGGTACGTATACTAGTTAAGTTGATAACATATCTGATATTGTATATACTTTATTAAATCTGCAAAGCTCCAACAAGGAATATACAAACAAATTAAAAACATAACATAGCAGAAATATAAAAGATATTTAAAGAAAAACTAGATCCTCATTTGTTGTACTAATTAAATTTGGCCAAATCAAAATGAAGAAATTGCGGTTCAAAATCAAAGTGATTTTTTTTGGGGGGAAATAAACTTGTTTATTACCAGTAGACGAATCAACTCGTAAAATAAGATCTAGACAGCCCCAATCTTAATCTAGTAATTTATACATTCATCACCATATCTTATAAGGTCGACAAACCATACAACATATTAGCCTTTGCAATACTCAATATAAGCTGATTACTAGAAGGCTCAAGCCCTATCTGGCCAACATTGTTGGCCCTAGCCAAGCCAGTTTCCTTCCTACTAGAAGAACCTCTGATAATGTCATCATTGTTCAGGAAGTGATCTCCTAATTCCAGAGGATGAAAGGGAAGCTGGGTAGTATGATCCTTAAAATAGACTTGGAGAAGGTCTTTGATAGAATAAAATGGTCTTTCATTAGACAAGACTTCCCCTTTTTCAACATCCCTCCTAAGATTTCCTGCCTAATTATGTCTTACACCTCTACTACCTCTATCTTTATCCTTGTTAATAGTCAAAAGACCCCTTTTTTTCTACCCCTCCAGGGGTATCAGACAAGGTGACCCCATCTCCTCCTACCTTTTTATTATGTGCATGGAACTCCTGTCTAGGAGAATAGATCATGAGATTGACCTTCTTATTTCCATCAGTAAGAAAGGTCCTAACCCCTTCCATATTTTCTTTGCTGATGACCTCATACTCTTTGCCAAAGACACTGCTGACAACTGTGGTACCATCTCTAAAGTTCTTCAATAGCTTACTGATTACCCTGGTCAAAGGATCAGCCACTCTAAATCCAACGTCCTGTTCTCCAAGAATTTCCTTGCTCACACCAAAGACTATCTCTCCACCTTCCCCTCCATCAAGCATTCTGAGTCCTTTGAGAAATACTTAGGTTTCCTAATCTTTCACAAGAAACCTCCTAACAGTTACTTCAGTTTCATCATTGACAACCTCAATTCCAAATTGGCTGGCCGGAAGACCAATCTCCTCAGCATGGCTGGCAGGATAACCCTTGCTAAGTCTTTCCTTAACAGCATCTCCACCCATGCCATGCAATTCATCTCCCTTGTTTGTGCTATCCTCTCTTTGATTGATAGGATCCAAAGGAATTTTGTCTTGGGAACCTCTACTGAAAGAAGAAAACTCCACCTTCTGGGTTGGGATACTATCTCTAAGCCTAAAAAAGATGGGGGCCTTAGCATTCAAAGAGCCAAGATTAGGAATAAAACCTTCAGTGTAAGCCTAGCCTGGAGATTCTACCATAACAACAACAACCTCTGGGTCTCTATTCTTAAAAATAAATACTCTAAGGTAAACTCCTCTAGGTGCAGACCCCCTCTAGAATCTGGAATTTCATCTCTCATGGTAGTGCCCTGTGTAAGTTGGGATCCCATTGGGTAGTTAAGGATGGGCTTCATGTCAACTTCTGGATGGACAGATAGATCTCCCTCCTTATACCTCTTAGATTCTTTGTCCATGCCCCCTCACCATATCTGAATCCAAGCTGACCCTTGCTGAAGTCTAAACCCCTCACCATATCTGAATCCAAGCTGACCCTTGCTGAAGTCTGAAAGGATGGGACTTGGGACTTCTTCAACCTCTCCTTCCAACTACCTACTGATTTCATTACTAACATCCAAAAATCCTTTACTTGGAACCCCAATCTCAACCAGGATAAGCTTATTTGGAGCCTTTCGCTCTGGTTGCTTTACAACAAGCTCTATGTACAATCTTATCTCTTCCCAATCCTTAGATATCAATGAGGGGCAGGCCTTTATGTGGATCTGGAAAGCCAACTGCCCCCCAAAAATCAAAACCGTCCTGTGGTTAGCCCACCATAACAGGCTTCCTACTTCCCTTTACCTTAGTAGACTAGAAATTATTAATAGCCCTGCATGTAAGGTTTGTCACTCCCCTGTTGAGGATCTTGTGCACAGTTTCTTCGAATGCATCATTGTTAATGACTTATGGGATCATTTACTTACTTCTGATTCCAACTTTCTTGGTCTCAACAGAACCAGCTTTTACCCCACAACTGGGCCTCTTCCTGGTCCAGGTTGTCTCACAAGAACTTTGACAACATCCTACTCTGGCATAACATTATCCTCTTCAGCATTTGGTCTATTTGGAGGAATAGGAACCAAAACCTTTTCAAGAATCTCGCCAACCCTTTATCCTAGAGACAAGTTTATGATGAGACCCTTGAATTCATTACCCTTATCTCCCCTTACAACCAAGGCCGGAAGAAAATGGACATCCATCTTAAATGGATCAGCCCCCCTCCCAGGGTTCCTATATACTCAATACTGACGACGCTTGAAAAAGTAACCCTGGTAAGGATGGGATAGGAGGTGTCATTCGTAGTCCTAATAGGAACTAACTTCTGAGTTTTGCGAAAGCTTACCCTTGGGCCACCAATAATCAAATGGAGCTTATGGCTCTGCAGGAAGGTCTTCGACTGGTGGAAGAAAACAACTATGTGCCTATTCAGATTTACATTGATTCCACAGAAGTTATTAAATGGCTTACACATGATAACTTAATGTATGATTCTATCATTGATGACTCCAGGTCAAGAATAAGAAGACTAGGAAGACCCAAGATGGCTCACTTCTTTAGGGAACAAAATGGAGTAACGAATACTATGGCTAAGTTCAGATCACAGATGGAAGTCCAACCTGGATGCAGTATTTTTGTTCCGCCAATGTGTGCGCAAACAGCTTTATGGACAGACATAGCGGGAACTTTTTTTGTAAGATATGTAAATAAAAACTATTATTCACAGGTCATGGGCTCAAATTTTTGCTTTGTAATCGAACCTGATTAACTCTGGGATAAGGTCCCCTCTCAATTTAATGCACTTTTTTGAATAAAAAAAAAGAATAACCATACAACAAGTCTAAAGATGGTAGTTCATGTTACTCATGACATTCACCAATTTAGACTTTAATTAATGTCCCCCCTAAAATGCACATCCTGAATAATTGCTCTTATAATTTCTGCTTGTGTCCTGTCCTAGCTTGGAAAATCCTCCTTCTTTCTTGCCATATGTAGTAAGCTTATGCAGCTAATGACATTTGACATATAGATCAACGTTCACATTCTTGCCTTTACAATCATTCATTGCCCATCTGATCTCATGACTTCATCCTTGAGCCTGCCTGCTGGGGATACGCATACTGCCACCCTAAGATTTTGTTTCACCTCAGGGGTGGACCTAGGTATAAATATTTGGTGCTTCAGCACTCATTAAATTCGATATAATAATATGAGAAATGTATAAAATTGATATAGGATTGAGTGTAAATAGACTCACCAAGATACTTAGATAAATTGAAATCGAAATATCATACTAAAACATGAATAACAAAATATAATTTGATAAAGTGGGTGAGTCACTACACTTAGTTTCTGAAACTGTCTTTTCTGTGGGAGAAGGATGACAATGAGGTGGTGCGGTGAGGGTTTTTCTATACCCGCAGATTTTAAAATCATACCGCCTCGCATCACCTTTAAATTCGCATAAATCCGCCCCACACTCATACCCGTGCATACCCGCACCGCATCATCCCACATTTTTGTTCTTTACTTTTTAAAAAAATTTGTAACTCCATTGGAAACCACAATATTTTCAAATTTGCAATTAGGAAGTGGTAACAATCAATTTCTATTATATCACTTTTTACCAAAAAATTGTCAGAGAAGTATCAAGTGTACAATAAATGATCAAATATTAGATTTTCATTTAAAAGATGAATCAAGAGATTAAAATTTGAGATCAATTAGTTTATCTAATTATTTAAGTGCTTGTTATAAATAAATTAAATAAGTTATGCACGGCAAAGTGATTTAGTAAGAAAATTTTTTAAACTTTTGTTTGGTATTTTGAGTTATAAAATTATTTTACCGTTTTGAAAAGAAAAAAGTTATGAAAATTATTTATTTGTAGTGTTATGTATGTCGTTTTAAGTATGATAAAATTTAAGTGAAAAATATATATAATTTTAGGTAGATTCACGAGAATAATATTAAATTTTAGCTTTTTTTTTAAATTTAAACCTGCATATACCTACACCCCGCCCCGCCTCGCACCATTTAAAAAAGACTTACTCCAACCAGCCTCACACCCGCCCCGCACCCACACAACTTAAAACCTGCATAGCCTAAAACCCGCAACGCATTGTCCCATTGCCATTCTTATATAGGATAAAAAAACAATCTCTAAACCAAGAAGATAGCTGAGTGCTTTGATTTTCAAGCGGAACCTTAAAGCTTTCGGTGTTAAAATGTGTGATTGAACCTCCTAAGTGTTAGCCCATATGTTATTGGGCCTTTAGTTTATGGACCTTTAGGTTATTGGCTATGTATATATATAGCCTACTTTTGTTTTAGTTAGTTTTCATGCTTTTCAGATTATATTGTAAACCTTAGCCTTTCTTTCTTTCAATAAAGTTCTATTAACATGGTATCAAAGCTAGTTTGATCCATGTCCTTTGATTTGTTGGTTGAAGATTTTGTAGCAGGCACCTACTGCGCGGATCGAACTCCGCGGTGAGTTCACTGGGGGGTACGGGGGGCAGCGCGCCCCCGTCCGGGGTTCGGGGCGGAGCCCCGAATTTTGAGGTGCTGCTGTATTCGTTTGCTGTCTGGTATTGTTCGTCTTTCGTTCTTTTGCTTGCTGCCATTGTTGTTCGTTCGGAATTGTTCAACCTAGGGTTTTGCATCTTTTTGTTTTTTTGAATTGTTTGTGTGTTGCTGTGTTTACAATGACTGGAAAGGATGATTCTCTCCAGTCCATTAGTACTCAATTAGATGGTAAGAACTATGCCTATTGGAGTTATGTCATGAAGAATTTTCTTCGTGGGAAGAATATGTGGGGTTATATCACTGGAGTAAAACTAAGACCTATCGATGATAAAACTGAAAATTTTGATTTGTTGGTGGACTTATGGGAAACTAATAACTCCAAGATTATCACTTGGATCAACAATTCTGTAACTCAGTCAATTGGTATGCAATTGGCTAAGTATGACACAGCAAAGGAGGTCTGGGATCATTTGGAAAGACTGTACACTCAGTCTAATTTTGCTAAGCAGTACCAGTTGGAGTATGATATCCGTGCTCTTCAACAGCATGATCTCAGTATTCAAGATTTTTATGCTGCCATGTCGGATTTGTGGGATCAATTGGCACTTACTGAATCTGCAGAGTTAAAAGGTTTTGGGCCGTACATTGCTAGACGGGAAGAGCAACGCTTGGTTCAGTTTTTGATGGCACTACGTTCTGACTTTGAGGGCCTACGTGGAACAATCCTTCATCGATCTCCCCTCCCTACTGTTGATTCTGTGGTTCATGAACTGATTGCAGAGGAGACTCGTATCAAGTCTCAAGTGGATAAAGGGTCTAAAGTAACTACTACTCCTGTCGTGTTTGCTGCTTCAACTGATCAGTCTAGGCCACCACGTACTCAGACTCGACAATCTCCTAACGTTGCATTTAATGAGTGTGCATTTTGCAAACAGAAAAATCATTGGAAGGCTCAGTGTCCGTTGTTACTTAACAAGGTCAAACAGCCTCAATCTGGGCAGCAACAGAAATATGGGCAGCAAAAGTCTCCGTCACGCTCCTCTGGTGCTCCTCCATGGTCATCTCGTCCTCCACAGTTCGCTGCTGCTGCACCATCTGTAGATGTTGAGTCTGTTAGCACTATGCCACCTTCTGCGTTGGATCCCCAGGTTTTCGAACAGTTCAGACAGTTCTTCGTTTCTAATCCTACGGCCATGTCAGCATCTATGTCTCATTCGGGTTCAGTTTCTTCTAGTACCTCAGGTATTCCTTCCTCCTTGTGGATATTGGATTCTGGTGCGTCTCATCACATGTCCCCTCATTTGTCATCGTTTGGTTCTTTGTCACCCATTTCACCAATCTCTGTTATGTCCGCGAGTGCTGTACCTATGTCAGTCGAGGGTGTTGGTTCTGTTACTACCCCTCACATTGTCCTCTCTGATGTTTATTACATTCCCAAACTTGCTTTAAATCTTGTTTCGGTCAGTCAGTTGTGTAAGGCTGGTAATTGGGTGTTTTTTTCTGATTCTGTTTGTGTTATACAGGACCAACACACTCAGAGGGTGATTGGGACCGGCCATAGGTTGGGGGAACTCTATGTCTTGGAGAATCTCAAAGTGTCTGCAGTTGCTGCCTCTAGCATAGATTTATCTTCTTTTCGTTTGAGTCCTTTTTCTTCTCAGTTTTATCTTTGGCATTCCAGATTAGGACATGTGTCAGTTTCACGTTTACGGTTTTTGGTCTCTAGTGGTGCTTTGGGTCATGTGAACACTAGTGATATTTCAGATTGTAGTGGTTGTAAACTGGCAAAATTTTCTGCCTTACCGTTTAATAAAAGTGTGTCTTATTCTGTTGCTCCTTTTGATATTATTCATTCTGATGTATGGGGACCAGCGCCAGTATCCACTAAGGGTGGATCGACCTATTATGTTTCGTTTATAGATGACTATACTCGTTATACCTGGGTGTATCTTATGAAACGCAGATCTGATTTCTTTGGCATTTACAACAACTTTAGAGCCCTTGTTAAAACACAACATTCGGCTGTGATAAAGTGTTTCAGGTGTGACTTAGGGGGTGAATATACCTCTAATGACTTCACTCAGTTACTTGCCTCTGATGGTACCATACACCAGTCATCGTGTACCGACACTCCTGAGCAGAACGGTCTGGCAGAAAGAAAACATCGTCAGATTGTTGAGACAGCACGCTCTTTACTTTTGTCTGCAGAGGTTCCTAGTATTTTTTGGGGAGAAGCAGTCCTAACTGCTGTATATGTGATTAATCGTATTCCTACTGCATTGACTTCAGGGATGTCTCCGTTTGAGAAACTATATGGTCACCCGCCGAATTATTCTGCATTACGAGTTTTTGGATGTACTTGCTTTGTTCTTCGTCCTCATGTTGAACGAAATAAGTTAGGGTCAAAATCAGCTATATGTGTGTTTTTGGGGTATGGTATTGGACAAAAAGGATATCGTTGCTATGATCCTGTAAGTCAGAAATTATATATTTCACGACATGTCACTTTTTTGGAACATATTCCTTTTTATTCCATTCCAGCTAAAACCCATGATGTGACAAAGTCAGATATTCGGCTTATTGATCCCTTTGGGATTGACATAGAGGTTCCAGTTCCGGATCCATCCATGCCTTCTGGTGTGCCACCTGATAGTGCTTCAGCCTCGCCTGTGCCTGAGTCTGCTCCTTCGACTGTTGAGACTGGAGACCCACCACCTCTGAGGAGGTCTACTCGACCTTGTAAGTCCACCAAACTGCCAGATTTTTCCTATTCTACATATTCAGCCTCATTTGCTTCCTTTATTACAAACATACATCATTTGTCTGAACCTGAGTCGTATAGAGAGGCTGTGTCTGATCCTCTTTGGCAGAATGCTATGGCTGAGGAACTTGCTGCTCTTCATCATACACATACATGGGATTTGGTTACTCTCCCACCTGGTAAGCATGCGATTGGTTGTCGATGGGTGTATAAGATAAAAACAAAATCTGATGGGTCTGTTGAGCGATACAAGGCAAGACTTGTGGCAAAAGGGTACTCACAACAATATGGTATGGATTATGAGGAGACTTTTTCCCCCGTAGCAAAGATGACGACTGTTCGCACTATGATTGCTGTTGCATCCGTTCGACAGTGGAAGATATTTCAGATGGATGTCAAGAATGCTTTTCTGAATGGTGATCTCCACGAGGAAGTTTATATGACTCCTCCCCCAGGTATTGACCACCAGCCAGGTGAAGTTTGTCGGCTTCGAAAAGCTTTATACGGTCTCAAACAAGCCCCTCGTGCTTGGTTTGAGAAATTCTCCACTGTTATTACTTCCCTTGGATTTGTCCCGAGTAACCATGATTCAGCATTGTTTGTTAGATGTACAAGTGCAGGGCGAATTCTATTGTCCTTATATGTAGATGATATGATTATTACTGGTGATGATCATAGTGGTATTGAGTTATTGAAGCATGATTTGGCTCATCGATTTGCAATGAAGGACTTGGGCTTGTTGCGTTATTTTCTGGGTATTGAGGTGGCTCAGTCTAAGAAAGGGTATCTTCTTTCTCAGACTAAGTATATATCTGACTTGTTTACACGGGCGCGTCTTTCTGACAACAGGACTGTAGATACTCCCCTTGAAACCAATGCACGTTACTCTCCTAGTGATGGTGTTCCATTATCAGATCCGAGTCTTTATCGGACTATTGTGGGTAGTTTGGTTTATCTTACGGTTACTCGTCCAGATATAGCACATGCAGTTCATGTTGTTAGCCAGTTTGTTACTGCTCCTACTTCTGTTCACTGGGGAGCTGTACTTCGTATTCTAAGGTATCTTCGTGGCACTCAGTTTCAGAATCTCTTGTTTCCCTCGACGTCATCTCTCGAGTTGCGAGCCTATAGTGATGCTGATTGGGATGGAGATCGCAATGATCGTAAATCCACCACTGGTTTTTGTGTGTTTCTTGGAGACTCTTTAATCTCGTGGAAGAGCAAGAAACAAGATGTTGTCTCTAGATCTTCCACGGAGGCTGAGTATCGTGCTATGGCTGTGACTACATGTGAGATTATTTGGTTACGTTGGCTTCTTGCAGATATGGGGGTTCACATTTCTATGCCTACTCCCCTGCATTGTGATAACAAAAGTGCGGTACAAATTGCAAAGAATTCTGTCTTCCATGAGCGTACGAAGCACATTGAGATTGATTGTCACTTCACCCATCATCATTTACAGCTCGGGACCATATCGCTTCCTTTTGTTCCATCGTCTTTGCAGATTGCTGACCTTTTTACGAAGGCTCAGTCGGCGTCTCGATTTCGTTTTTTGTGTGACAAACTCTCAATGCTTATTGCTGTTGCATTGTGAGTTTGAGGGGGGATGTTAGCCCATATGTTATTGGGCCTTTAGTTTATGGACCTTTAGGTTATTGACTATGTATATATATAGCCTACTTTTGTTTTAGTTAGTTTTCATGCTTTTCAGATTATATTGTAAACCTTAGCCTTTCTTTCTTTCAATAAAGTTCTATTAACACTAAGCACCCAGGATCCCTGAATCCCGAGTTCGCCACTACACCTGAGCTGAAAAAAGGTACTGAAAAAATAGATGTTCAGCAGTCTCAATTGCATCATTAGATAGCACGCACACATTGGTCGTCATCAAGGCAGCCTCATTTAGCCAGTTTTGCCTTAGCTTGGTAAGAAATCTACCAGAAGTATAGAATAAAGTCCACTTAATTGGGAGGTGTTGTATTATTGCAAATCAACTGCCTCCACTCCACTTTTTATACTACACATATAGTTGTTTTGTGGAGAATTTCATAGCCGCTACAACATAAAGTATACTTTCTCTATATATTACTGCAACTTGTTTCGGCTTAAATTTGAGCAGGTGTGTCAAATATTAAATAATGTTTAATTTGCTGTGAATTTAGACATAGGATCTTTATTTTATTTTTTAATTTTAAAAAAGTTATATTTAATAAGTATATAAAAAATACTATGTCATAGTAGTACTTAACAACGCAAAATATCTAAAAAATATTTTACAATTATGATTAAGAAAATATCCTTTACTTGTCCACATTGTAACTATGAGAAATAAATTGAAATGAAAAGAATGTGTATATATATATGTATGTATGTATCTTTGTATATTTTGAAGCACTCCAATGACACGTTTAACATTTATTCTTTACTGTGAAACCAAGGTTTGAAATATTCCATCCCGTATCATTTAAAATATGGCTAGCTTACATATCCTTGAATTATATATTAAACATCTCAAGTTCTCAACAGGACAGCATCATACTGGTACGTAAATGTGTTCTTAAAGCATTAATAATTCTTTTCATTTTTTGTCTCTTTTAAGTGATGAATTCTAAATTTTTTAAATAGAAAGATGCCTAGAAGATTTTTGTAAATTCTTCTTTAATTCTTCCTTTAATGTCGAGGGATTATATATTATTTAATTAAAAGAAAACTCTCTCTCTCTCTCTAAAGCTAGCCCACTATATCTTTTTCAGAATGTGGAGAAATCAAAATTGATCACAGGAATTATATTTATCGTAATCTTATTTTTGCAAAGTGATCATAATAGAAACTTGAAGAAGAATTATAAAATTTCTTTCTTTGTTACCTTACTCTAATTTTGTGCTATTCATTTTGAAGTTATTCATGAATTTAGTTTAAAGATTTATTTATGCCTGGGGCAAGACGTTTACGATTAATTCATTGACAGTGTTATAATCTGAAGAAAATGAAGCATATGATGTATTTATATGTGAATGATCATTTTGTGCCAATTTTCATATTGCACATAATATTACACTATTTATTTCAACCAGAACTTTTTCAATTTATGGTTTCAACTTTAAATTATTATGTTTACAGTGGTTTTATTAACCCTTACATATGATCGACATGGAATGCAAAGACTAAGTTATAAAATAATTATAAAATAAACTTGGTGTGAAGCATATTTCTTCATTTTATTCAGCTGATTATTTTATTTTACATGTTACACCACATTAAGTTGATAGCTCATAAATTTATAACGAGGAGATTAAATACGGGAGCTTTACACACGTAATCAGCTAGATTCGTTGTTTAAATTATACTTATGTTTTCTATTTTAAATTTATGTAATTGGTTAATCCACTATTTAGATTAATTCTTAATTTAAAAAATCACTCGAAAGAAAAATATTAAATGCAACAAAGCGCACAATAATGTGAAAAATAATCCTACAATGTTATAAAATAAGAAAGAATAAAGAAGAAGAGTAGAGAGAATAGAGAGAGTGATTCTTATTACTTCTCTTGAGGGATGAGAGATCATTAGATTGTAAATACAATGAACAAAACCCCTCTATTTATAGAAAAAATTTACTCCTAGTCTGAGTAAAAGACGAATGCTTCAAATTCTAATAGATATCAAAGTAGATCTTGATAGATCTTGATAGACATTCACTATAATGTAAATATATTTATAACACTCCCCCTTGAATATCTAGATAGATAATGTGACTCGTTAAAATCTTACTAGAAAAAATTCAGTAGGAAAAAAATCTAGTGAAAGAAAAAGAGTCCACATCTCTATCAATACGCATATAGGCTGCCTCATTAAAAACCTTACAAGGAAAATCCAGTGGGACAAAACCTTGAAAGGGAAAAAGAGTACAACACGTATTTGCTCCCCCTAATGAGAACATCCTTGAACTTTTGCATCCCGATCTTAGGCAGCATCTTCTTGAAAGTTGAAATTGGAGAAGATTTGGTGAATAAATCAGTCACATTGTCAGTTGAACGAATCTGTTGCACGTTAATATCATCATTCTTTTGTAGCTCATGTATGTAGAAAAGCTTTGACAAAATGTGCTTCGTTCTATCTCCATTTATGAATCCTCTCTTAAGATGTGCTATGTATGCTGAATTATCTCTGTATAAAATTGTGGGTAGATTGTCATATTTCACACCACATTTTTCTCGAATGAGATGTATCATGAACCTTAACCATACACATTCTCGGCTTGCTTCATGAATAGCTATTATCTCAGCATGATTCGATGAAGTGGCTACGATAGAATGCTTTGTATATCTCCAAGATATGACAGTACCACCACATATGAACACATAACCTATTTGAGATCGAGGCTTATGCAGGTCAGATAAGTACCCAACAACAGCATGACCAATAAGATCGGGACTGCAATCTTTAGAATAAAATAAGCTCATGTGTTTTATCCCATTTTGATGTCTCATAGTAGGAGCAGAAATATACCTTGCCAACAAATTGACTAAAAAGGCTATAGGCCTTGTAGTATTTGCAAGGTACATGAGTGCATCAATTGCACTAAGATATGGTAATTCATAACCAATCCAGTTCGATATATTTTGAATTTTAGCAAATAATCTATTGCTTTGAAAACTCTCCAAAAGTTTCAATGATGTTCAAGCAATAAGCTTATACAATATAAAGATTATAAATAAGTTTCCCAGAAACTTTTATATGCTTCAAGCTGTTTGAATCCTGAAAAGTTTTCACATAAGTTTTGTCAAGTGACAATATTCAACATTTCATAAGTGACATCTTCAAATATCTGGACTGCAAATCAAATAAGTTTTATACTTATTAAGATGCATCCTTTCATGTCACTTGATAAATGTTTCTACGTCAGCATGCTTAAATAAATGTAGAATTTAGATCCTCATAATCTTTCACAATATTGCGCCAATATTGTGTCAAATATATTGATGATATATCATTTCGTATCGGTTCACAATGCGACATAATATTTTGAGATCTCATCACTTCATTATTTTCAGGCATATGAACCTTACATAAGGTTTCATGAAGTGTCATATCGTAGGCTCTTCAAGAGTTCATTGCTTTCTTATTATGATTATTTGCTCCTTATTTTTCAAGGACTATTTCATTTGGAATCGATTAGTCTACCACGCTTCACGCATGCATAGACTCTGTCCTTTAGGAACACAGAATAAGAGCACTTGCGCTTTATATAAGCTGCTTTCGACATTTGACTTGAATTATCTTTTGAATAAGGATCTAGTGATAATTCCTAATATATTTCACAGCGCTTATAATCTCCCCCTTATGTTAGAAAAACTAACATACATCCTCTACTTTTTTGAGTAATCCATCTTTGTGCATTATGGTATATTCATTAATCGTATACGCACATTAAAATTATTAGATGAAATAATTGGTTCTTGACCTTGAACCAATTGAGAGGGAAGAAATAATCATAATTTATTGGTCCAATGCATACAAGTGTTATTGTATACAACATATCATATTTCAGATCAACACATGAAGCTTTGTTCTAATTAGCGATGGTTTAGCTATTTATCAAATGCATTCAATGTCAAACCATCATCATCAAGATAACTTTCTTGATTGCACAATCTGAAAATTATGCTCAATTTATATTGAACAAGTAACTTATGAATGTCAAACGTAGGTTGACCATGAATGTACATGTGATCATCTTATTGATACATCTTTTCAACATATCACATGATAGATGAACGGACCCTTATTCACCTTTTATTCTTTTCAGATTTTGAGGGACCTAATCCTAAAATTAGTTGGTCCAACCAACTTATCATGAGAACAAGCAACATTAAAATTCATGAAGAATTTTCTAATTCTTCAATATATGCTCAATACTCAGTATGCACATCTTCGGGATATCACAATCGTTCATGTCAACTTATGAACTTTTAATCTAGTAAACTCCAAGTTTACCATGATATGTATTTTTGCTTTAGTAAATTTCAGATTTGCTATTATATGAATAAATTTCAGATTTACTACTTCAGAAGTAGATTTCAAAATTATTCAACCTCTTTCGGAGGTGAGTTTGTGATACAATCACAATCAAGTGCACGTTTGCATTAATAAGTTTCTCATTCCCCAGGAATCGAATATAATCGTTCGTTAAGCCTATCAAATTATGATAGCTTATAACCTCTTTCAAGATTTTGCTACTTCAGAATCAAATCGAGACATACATATGATGTAGAGAATTTTTCTCTAGTATATCTTATAATCATATAAGCGTATGAAAATATCGTCACTTTTGATGATCATTATCATATTGTCCCTCCACGTGTATATTCGTGCATTTAATCACTTGTCTTATTTCAGACATATTATGCACTGCTACCAAATACACCTCAAGAATGAAGTAAGTTGTCATATTTTAGACTTATCATATATTGTTACCACATTCACTTCATGAAATGGAGCATATTCAATGGGTCGAATTTCATGACTTTTCATTAAACACCCATTATTTTGCCTTAGCCATCATAATATCATCAATATGGTGTATTGAGATTCAAACTCAACATCTTATCCATATAAAGGCGTCTTAGGCATGAATCGATGGGACTTGAGCCCAACATATTATCATCCTTTTTGATAATATTATTTTTGAGGAATAACTTTAAAATATAAATGGTTCCAAACCAATTATTTTTCCTCAAATCCAATAATAATTATATTAATAGTAGCAGAAGAAAGATAACATAAAGAATTACTAACCTTGAAATCCTTCATTATAATCCCACCTTGTTTGTCAGAGTCTCGTGCTGATAACGTGTTATAAAATAAGAAAGAATAAAGAAGAAGAGTAGAGAGAATAGAGAGAGTGATTCTTATTAATTCTCTTGAGAGTTGAGAGATCATCAGATTGTAAATATAATGAACAAAACCCCTCTATTATAGGGAAAATTTACTTCTAGTCTGAGTAAAAGACGGATGCTTTAAATCCTAATAGATATTAACGTAGATCTTGATAGACATTCACTATAATGTAAATACATTTATAACATACAATATATAGTTTGTTGATTTTTTTATAAATAAATCACATTTTTATTCTTCCTCGAGAAATATTAGCTTCCTTGTGTGTATGTAGGCGTGCATTAAGTTTTATGATTACGTGTGATATCCCAGCTTACATGTACGTCGGGACAAGTTGTACTGTTATGATCAGAATAAAATATCTCATATGGCAAAACACATGAAAGATATTGGGTACATAAGTAATCAGATTTTTCATTCTAGAGACACATTTAAGTTTAGGCTGGCAATATCACTAGTTGGCTGGACCTTTACATAATGTCTCATTAATCAAAATCAACATATAATTAAAAAGAGATAATACATCCAAAACCCTTCAAACTTGTCTGTCCAACTTACTTTAGCTCTTAAACTAACCTTCTATTTATTTAACCCCCTTAACATCTTTAAAATGAATTAATTTCAACCCTAATGCTGACGTGACATTTTTTTTTAAATCCCTCCTTCCTCACCCATCCCACCCGCCAACACCCCCACCCCACTCCTCCCTTCAACTGCCATATCATCTACCAGTCCCCTCCCCCCACCCACCAGTCGCCCCTCCTATCAAAGCTGCCCCTCCCCCTCTAATTTCTCCTTCTTTAATTCGTTAGATCAATAAAAAAAATGAAATTGAATTTGAAATTAAAAAATCTACATGTTTGATTGTTGATTTGGTCGAATTTATCAAGTGGGTTGAATTTTTTATCACTATTTTATGATAGTTTTTGATGATGGTGATGGCGTTTTCCGACGAAGATTCGCCGAAAAATCTGTGGGTGTGTGTGTGTACAGGTGTGGTTGTATGGGGGTAGATGGTGGTGTGGCTGTGGGGGGTGGACGGGGGTGGATGGGGGCATGATTGTGTGGGGGTAGACGGGGGTGTATGGGGGTGGATGGTGGTGTGGCTGTGTGGGGGTGGACATGGATGGATGGTGGTGTGGCTGTGTGGGGTTGGATAGGGGTGTGGCTGTGTGGGGGTGGATGGGGTATGTGTGCAGGTATGGCGGTTGCGGGGAGGGAGGAGAGGGGTGGTTATGAAGAGGATGGAAAATGGGGGGTGGGGGTATTTTTTTTATTTAAAATATTTTATATATATTTAAAAATATGTATATATAAATAAAATATTTAAAAAATACTTTATTTATGTGGCTCCGACGTGGCGTGACTTGGCGCTGATGTGTCAGCGAGTGTGATGCACTTTCTGTTATGAGAGTGATATTATATATTAAGGGGTGAATTTAATACACTTTAAAGATGTTAATGGGATAAATAAATAGAAGTTTAATTTAAGTGTTAAAGTGAGTTGAACGGACAAGTTTAAGAGGTTTTGATGTATTATCTCAATTAAAAATAATGTGACCAATTATTTTGTTGTTGAGACTATTCTATTAGTTTTAATTTGGTTTACTACTTAAGTCACTATTCTATATATGTGTGTAAACAAAGTATATCTATATTGATCATTGCAGTAGAGTAACTAGGTCGTCATGGATTGGATACACTAATTAATTTATTATTTGAGGATTGACCTCCTCACTTTCTTTATATCTAACTTAAAATCGAAATTGAATTACTTGTTGCTGTACGTAGCGGATCAATCAAAAGAGAAATGTCGTCTGAGAATCCAATACAAATGATGGCACATTATAAATCTTCAATCATACAAATGGTTCCATATTTTATGAGGGAAGAGAATAAGGAAAATAGTGATGATTATGAACCAAATGTGGTTTCACTTGGGCCTTACCACCACGGAAAGGAGAAGCTCAAGTTCCTTGAGGAATATTTCAAGCCTATGGCCGTTGAACTGTTCATTGGAAACAGTAGTGTAGGCGAAGACGACTTAATGGTTGCAATTCTAGGAGAAATTAGGTGTGCTAAGAGTTGTTACCTGCAAGAATTCACCAGTAAGTACAGTGATGAAGAATTTGCTCGAATGATGCTTCGTGATGCATGTGTCAATCTAAATGATATTGGACCAACGGAGGGCCATGTGTTATATAAAAAATTCTGGATGATTCAGCATCTTGGTGCTGTTGTTTATGCCAACATTGGACGTGACATGTATTTGCTTGAGAATCAGGTACCTTTCCAGATTCTCAAGACGTTATTTTTTTTCATATATAATACTCATGATGGAGATAAATTTGTAGAGAACGTGGAAAATTTTTGCTTTAAAATATTCTTCCATGACAGAGATATTGAAAAACCTATGACACCAATCATTTGGGGAGGGAACCCCTTCACCTTCTTGAAATTTTTCGAAGAGTAGCTGTCACAGGCCTGGATTACGAAAGTACAGCACTTGCAAATCGCAGAAGTAGCAGCTGCTGCTGCGATATCAATAGCTTGATATCGTGCCTCGGATGCAGAACCGAAGAATCATCAGTTAATAGTACTGAGTGGGACGTGTTTCGTTTTGTGACAGATCTGAAATCAAAGGGCATCTATTTGAAGGCCAGTGGGATTAAATCACTCAAGGGTGTAAGGTTTAATCCCAGTAGTAATATGTTTCAGACTGCCTATCTCAAGCTCCCAAGCTGGCAAGTTACAGTGTACACCAGAGTGTTTTTCATGAACATGATCGCGTATGAGTTCTCTCCCTATTTTGAAATGACTAAAGATGTGGCCGCTTACGTGAGACTCATGAAGCTCCTGGTGGTTTCAACTGATGATGTGAAGGAGCTGCGAGAGCAGAAAATCATAGTAAATAATTTAGGAATTGATGACGCACAAGTGGTTCAACTGTACAATGTTTTGAAAACTTATGAGACATTCGATGACGACAAATTTTTCCGGGTTGTCAAGAGAGATATGGAAGAGCACATAAAGAACAAAGCCAAGACTTGGATGGCTGAACTCAAAGCTCAATTGAGAACTAATTATTTTAACAATCACTGGTCCATAATTGCTTTCGCTGTCACTATTTTCATCATCTGCTTAGATATTATCCAGACTTACTGTGCAGTAGTACGTACATCCTAATGCTGCTGCTGATAATCAATCTTCTTCACGAAAGGAAGATTTTGATTTCTCTTTCATATTATTTTTGTGTGTTGATCGAATCATACCATCATCCATGCAGTTGGTCTATATATGTTTGTGTTTATCGTGTGGTGCATTGTTGCTTTTTAATTCGATCTAGTTGGACGTATGCTTGTAATAAATAATACATTTTTTTTAAGTACTACTCCCATCTGTTTCATTTTAGTTTGATTAGCACGAAGTTTAAAAATAATAAAGGAGACTAAATATTATCTATATTTATATACTATATTCAAAGTAATATTATGTATATTTATATCTATGCTATATTAAAAGTGTAAAGATAATTAGAAATGTGATTCGAACATTTACCCTTCGTTAAATGTTATTTATATCTATATCTAAATATTAGACTAAATATTATCTATATCTATATCTAGATATTTTTTGAAGAATTTTGTGTAAAGATTCAATTTAATCGCATGTTCTAATATCTTAATTATTGTAGTTTCTGTTTTGTTACTATCTACTATTTTTCTGATTAATATAGATGGTAGATGAATGTTTATTTTGTTATAGTTTATATGTGGTAGATGAATATTAAGGAATTTTTATATAAAAGTTAGATTTAATCGTATTGTTTTGTTGTAGTTTTTAATCTATTACTATATGTTGTCTTTATTATTATCTTTTATGTGATAGTTCACATGACACGATTAAGGTATTGACAGGGGCGGAGCTACCCATTAGATAGGGGGTTCATCCGAATTCCTTTCGACGAAAAATTATACTATATTTACATGGTTAAAATAATACTTTTATGCATATTTAATAGAAAGATGTTGAACCTATTCGATTAGTTCGTATGTTCACTTGTAAATCCCTTAGAAAAAATCCTGGTTCCATCAATGGGTATTGATACTTCACATTCACCATACCTGAATGCATAAAGCTGCTCAAGGTGATATTTCTTCTTTTATTGAGGCAACTAAATGAAAAGAGATTCACTATTTCAAGAAATTTATTTTTTTTACAAAAATAATTTTATAATTCTAATACACGGATTAGAATTATTTACACGACTTTTTAAAAATTGTATACCCATTCACACATGAGATGCAAATGTAAAACGCGTATTACATGCTACAATGTACAAAAGCATGAAGATATACTTGGTGAAAAGGTTTAATTTTGGTTAGAATAAAGCATTTAGTACTCTTCTTAATCATGATTAAATTTGTCACAATACACTTCAACTTCACATAAGTTCTATTATCTCTTGAACTAATTTTAACGTATTTTTATCAACCTTTTTAGTTAACGTGACACCTTTTTAGACGGCGTAACACCTTTGATGTGGACCCTATTTTTATATAATAAAAGTGTCACATCAACATAAAAGGGTGATAAAAACTAAACAAAAGGGTGATAAAAACTACACTAAAATTGAGTTCAGGAGATAATAGGATCCATGTGAAGTTGAAGTGTGTCGTAGCATCTTCGACCATAATTCGGGATATGAATGATTATCTCTTTTTCTTATATTTAGAACTTTAAAATAAAATCAACTAAATTTTTATTACTAATCTTTTTTATTTGAGCAAATTTAAGATTGAATGAAATTTCAAATTGATGTCCATTCACTCGAAAATTCATATGAAAAACATATATGTGATGTTAGCCATAGATAAGAAGTCTTTTCATTTTATATTCGCAAATATTATAAATAATTATTGTCAATAAGGAGCAATATAAATATTTAATACATAAAATATTAGAGTAAATGAATGTTGGAACATCCCTTAGCGTGACTATCTTCTGTCTTTAAAGTCAATTACTATTTTCTAATAAATTATTTTTTTATATATTTTATATATTGATTAAAGGTCTGACATGAGCACATGTGCAACGCACGTATACTTGACTAATAATGTTAAATTACAGACTTGGATATTCAAATGTTCTTTTTCTTTTCTTTTTTTGATAAAAAAATATGAAAGATTACCATTAACAAACATCAAGATATACAACCTAAAGAGCCACCAGTGTTCTGGGAAAAAACAGCTAGAGTTCAAGGAAGCACCACATCTAAGTACACAATTATTGTATCAAAGTGCTAAACTTCTGTGCTCTCTTTGAGCCTCTAAGGCCTAAGCATCTCTATTCTCTCCCTCTCTTCTTGTTGTACTTGTACATTAACAAATCCTACATTAGTATTCACTTATTGAAATATCTTCCTATTTCTAGCTTGTCATGTGTGGTAAATCAGAGCTTTGTATACTGTTGCAACAACTTCTTTCCGGAACAATTTCCATCTTCATCTTTTGATCCATTGAAAGGTTTCATAACAATTCTTGTTGTCGAATTTGATTCTAATCAATGCCTTCAAACAGTCCTTTACCTCTGCTGTCAATTTGCAATTCAATTCAAATGTTCTTTAAAGAGAAAAGATATAAAATTATCCCTAAACTTATTCGACAAATTTACTTTAGACCTTTAAATCTACAAATATTTATTTACCCCTTCCTCCCACAACAACAACTTTAAAGTGAATTAAATTTAACCCTAATCTTTTATTCTGTTTTATTTCGTTTTCCTTACTATCCATTTTTCTGTTTCCTTAAATGCCTTTTTAAAATTTATACTTTCTCCGTTTTATTTTATGTGTCGCCTTTTGACCGGATATGGAGTTTAAGAGATGAGTGATGACTTTATAAAGTTTATAAAATTGCTTCTCTTAAAGTTTAATCTAGTAAGGATAAAATGAGAATGTTGCCATTAAATAATTACCAAGTAAGGAAAGATGATATTCTTTTTTGGATGAATTAAAAAGAAAATGATGACACATAAAATAGAACGGAGACAATATATATTAATTAATTAATTCTTAAAATTATGTGAGCCCATTTTCTTTAACAAAGAGCTCCATTAGACATGATCCCAAATTAAATCTAACTTCTTTCAATAATTGCAGCCGAAGGATTGAAAGGAATTTCTTTCATAAAAATGGCAGTCAAAAATTTCTCCAAGCTTGACATATTTCATCAATAACGTTTGTGTCTACATCAAAAGTAAAAGGTTCACGCTTATTGTCTTAAAAATATAAAATTTTCTTAAAGTTTCAGTAACCCATTATTCGATTTTCAATTATTTGTGGTGCAAATGATGGATTCTATCAGTTTTTTTTATCATAGCCTTTATTTTTTATTTGAGCTGCCAAGAGAAAAGTGGCTATCAAAAAATTTAATTAATGAGTTTGAAGTTGCAAGAGTTTTAATGAGAAATTTGCAGCTACTAAATGTTTGCCTTCATAATGGTATTGTGAAGTTTATGTCAACACTTCTATTGGAGTTGATGCTGAGTTCGTAAAATTAATGGCAATAATAATGAAGAAGTTGAAGAATAGTGTAGTGAATTGCTTAGGACTAGTGGAATAAAAATGGTAGGATTGGATAGAGGATGAAAATGGAAGAACAAAGGTACAATAGTTTACTTCAATGGAGAAGACAATCAAAGGAAGATACGGTGGTGGGCTGCAATGGAGAAGACAATCAAATATAAAGAAAAGTATAAACAACATAAATCCCTTCCTAAATAAAACTTATTACATGGAATCCTGATATACTTTCTCTCTCCGAGGTTATGAAAAATACATATACATATATGAGGTTATCTATTTTGCCTACAATTAAGAAAATAAAATTTGATACCATTATTATCTCACATAATTAATGTCATTATTTAATGCACTAATTTTATGGACGCATAAAAATAGTAATTGATATTCAAATTCAAAATTATTCTGATACATCACCACAATTATTATCCCTGCTATTGCATTTTTTTTATCCAGAATCTTTCAAATTGCAATACAAATTCAAAAAACATAAATCCTTTCTTAAATGAAACTATTACATGAAATCCCTGATATACTTTCTCTCTCTCAGGTTATGAAAAATACATATACACTAGTCCGTACCTTATATGTTACTACAGTGTATGAGATTATTTGTTTTGCCTACAAGAATATAAAATCTGATATCATTATTATCTCACATAATTAACGTCATTATTTAATGCACTGATTTTATGAATGCATGAAAATAGTAACTGATATTCAAATTCAAAATTATATTGATACATTACCACAATTGTTATCCCTGCTATTGCATTTTTTGATCTGGGATCTTTCAAATTGCAATACAAATTCAAAAAACTCGTAATACATCTGTTTCTTTTCGTCTGCCAACATCGCTATGAACATCTCTATATTGTTGAGACATTCAGATTCTTGGTCGTCCGAAATTCTTTATGAACAATGCAAAAGTGATAATATTATTGTTTCAGAAAGTGTAACATTCTTGAAATTGATCTCGATGATTGCTACGGAACTAAATATCGATGAAGGTCGGGAAAAATTGAATTGAAGTACATCGTTGAATGTAATTCGTCTCCTATTATTATAAGGAGCGATAATGGAGTTAGAGTTTACATTGAGTTGAAGAAAAGTTTTTCAGGATTTGTGAACTATCCTTTGTGTGTTTCAACGTTTGACAAGTCAAATAACGAGATAAAGTTCAATTGTGAAATCGGTGCTGCTATTTGTATTGAAGGAACTGATTCTAATTCGCGTACGCTAACAGTTGTTGAAACGCAAAATCAGTATTCCTTATACGTTTCAGAATTTGAAGTGAAAAACTTCATTACTGATTGCAAGAATACCAAAATAAAGGTTGATCAGCTTTACAAAGACAAAGCTACCCTTGTTGCGGTAATGGTGAAATATCGTTTAACGAATGACTTCAACACCAAAGCGAAACGATCTGACAAACAAAGGTATGAACAAAATTTAAATAATAAACTTTCGAATGGTTAAAGTTTTGTTATAATTTAACAAAACGTAAATAGAAGATTTCTTATTCGAATTCTATTTGATTTGTTTGGTATAGTTGTTTTCTTGTATGTATCGTATAATATTATACGTTGCTCACAAATGTATAGGAAGTTTTATGTCTTATGTTTACAAATAAATTCCAATAGAGTTGTGTTGTTGCCGCTACTTTAAGTATTTTTGTATGTTGATACCTTAAACTTTAACAATATAAAAAAATTACTCTAAAGTAAGGATATGATATGTATTGTATTGTTTGTTAATAATTATATTTAGAAAATTGGATGATTAGTGTATTGTAAGTTATCATACATTCAAATTTTTGTATGATGAAATTGGTGAATTGATAATTGAGCATGTAATTCAAACATGAATATTATATCTATATTGTAATACATTGTTTACCTGTTTATATTTGATGCAGTTATGTCCCGCACTGTCGTAATAAAGATTGCAAATGGGTCCTCAAAGCATCTTGTATGAATGAATTGGATGTGTTTGTGATTCATATATTTGATTCGGAATATACTTGCCATCTTAGTGACCGAGTATTGAATAACTTGACTGCTACAACAACTTTTGTGAGTGAATTTACTGCACCAAATTACTTAATCACAAAGAATACACACACAAGCGGACATAATTGAAGAGATGGACGTTTATGGAGTTGATATTAGCTATATGAATGCATGACGCTCAAAAGAAACAACAATTACGATGCTTAGAGGTGGTTCAGCTGAAGGATATCGAAAAATGCCTCGATATATTTATATGCTAAACAAAGTGTATCCTGACTCCCACATTAGGATGCATAAGACCACGAATAATGAGTTTAAATACTTGTTTATTGCCTTAAATCCAATGATTAGGGGTTTTCAATTTTGCTGGTCTGTTGTAGTTGTTGATGGTGCCTATTTAAGTGGACCATACAAAGAAACATTTCTATCGGCAAGCACACTTGATGGATGGTGCAGGTGTTATGTTTCTTTTTTGTTTTACCCTTTTAACATATTCACATATATATGCTTTAGAACTGCTTATACATACGCTGTTATGTATAAGGATTTCTGTAAATGCTTAAGTACAAAATATATGTTATACGTTCAAATAATTTATTGGGTTACTATTATATTTATTTACTTAGGTTGTATTCTGCCATTAGCGTACGAGGTTGTGGAAAAACGTGCGTTGTATCGTATTGGGTTATTTATGAAAAAATGTTTGCATGAATTTTAGGAAAAGTAA
This sequence comes from Capsicum annuum, assembly GCF_002878395.1. Classification (NCBI taxonomy): domain Eukaryota; kingdom Viridiplantae; phylum Streptophyta; class Magnoliopsida; order Solanales; family Solanaceae; genus Capsicum; species Capsicum annuum. The sequence goes on from NC_061111.1 coordinate 20,745,005, forward strand.
AGACAGACTTAGTGACTTGTACTATTGTAATGACCCTACAAATTTATAAATTTGTTTTGTTTTAACCCACCTTGTATTTTTTAAATATTTTTTTTTTTTGTAATGGGTCAAACTGATATTTTCTTTAACTCTTAGACTTATGTTTAAGAATAAATTTTAATAGGAAGGATTTACCGTATTTATTAAAAGTAAGGTCAGATATATTGAAAGATGGGATACAAAAGTTAGCTTAGGATTTCTCTCATCGCGTAGAAGGAAAAGAAGAAAAAAAAAAAAGCGACCGCTTCAGGTTAGATAAGAATTTTTTTTTTTTTAGTGAAATTACTTCTGCAACTTTGTTCATAATAATGTTAAGGTGGATTATAATAATGATTACTAAATAATTGTCTAATGATACCCTTTTTGTCTTCATTAAGGCTAAGAAGAAAACGTTAGGCGGAGTAGCTTGCGGAGAATTCTTTTCTGTCTTATTATATTAGGAGTATGTGAATTGCTAACAAGTAAAGGGTGGCATATCATGCCATTATTGGCATTAGCAATATGCTTTGGAGTTTTGAAATTAACAATTGTTACTTTCATAGTAACGACGTAATAATAATTATGTCATAAATCATACTGAGGATAACATTAAAATAGGTTGAGAAATTGAGGTTTAGGTCAAAGATTTTTAGAGTAAGAATTTATAAAATAAGTGTTATTAGATCCATATTTTTATGGGAATTATGTATTTGAACACATTTTGATTGTTCAGAAGCTTTACGTAAGGGCGAGTTGGTTGATTGATGCTTGGTTTCGGTTTGAGGCAAGTTGAGACCTTCCTTAGACTCTTTTTTCAAAGTACTTATTTAAATATTTTTTAGTTATGTGTAATGGGAGTAATGGGAATTGGGGGTCCCGTATAGGTGATTGTGACTAGCATCTATGCGGGTACCGGTGTTGTTTGAGGGAATAAAATAAGTTAATTGTATGTTTAAACTTTTTTTTCCTATTTGCTAGCCCGATGAACTGATTTGTTATGGTAATTAAATTATTGAAAAAGCTAGCTAATGATGATACTCTCACTTGATAGGTTGAGTTGACTTTGAAATTGACGTCTGATCTAGTTTTAAGATACGAAGTGCTTTGCTTGACTTTATTGATGATTTGGGGTCGGAGTTGCACGCCTGCACATCATGCATTGCTTTTGATATGGGATTGAAGTGCACGCCTGGACAGTATTATATATATTTATTGAGATCGAAGTGCACGCCTACACAGTATTATATATATTTATTGGGATCGGAGTGCACACCTATACAATATTATATATATTTATTGGGATCAAAGTGCACACCTGCACAGTATATTTATTGAGATCGGAGCGCACACCTGCATAATATATATATATATTGAGATTGGAGTGCACGGCTGTACAGTATATTTATTGGGATCGGAGTGCACGCCTGCACAGTACATGGACCTTGTGAGTCCCCCATAGGTCCTGACCGTGAAGCCATTACTCGGCAGACGTGTACACAACATATGCATTGCATTGATTTATTTGGTTCAGATTGGTTGAAGTGTGTTTTTTGATCTTGTACTTACTGTATATGTGTTATTTATTTCACTATATTGAGAATTTCTTGAATTGTGTATGATATCCTTATGACTGTTAAACTTGACTGTTCAGTTGGATTAGGATAGTTTTTCCTAAGTACAGGTTGTATGTTTGTTTTTAGATGATTTACATGGTGTCACTTGTCACCACTTTGAATTAGGGTCGGTCGACGATGCTTGCTGAGTACATGTGGTTTCGTATATACTCTTATTTTTTTGTACCCTATGTGCAGGTACAAATCCGACGACCTTCGGATATTGATTCCTGTGGTTCTTTCTTTGCTAGTATCATTGGAGATTTGAGGTGCTGCTACTGGATTTAGAGACTACTGAAATCTCTTTCAGCCTTGTTCTTATGCATTTTTCATATTTTGAAAGACTCAAACTTTCTTTTGGTTCTGTATTTAGTAGCTTGTATTAGTGACTTCCAGACCTGGGATTATCTATGATTTTTTTTCTAGTCTATTAATCTACTTATGAGATTATTCGGGATTGGTTATGTTCTTATTGTCTTCTGCTTATGTGAGTTTGGATGTTGTTCTTGGAATTGGGTATTTGGCTTACCTATCACGGGGGATGGAACAGGTTCCATCACGGTCCTAAATTGGCCTGTGACAGAGGGTATCGGAGCCCCAGATTCATTGGTCTTACAAATACAAGCTGAGTCTAGTAGAGTCTCGTGGATTGGTGCGGAGACATCCGTTACTTATCTTTGAGAGGCTATAGGACTTTAGGAAACATTCAGTTTATTCTCTCTTATCGTGCAATATTGATATTTTAACTTTAAATACTGAAATTATTGTCTTATTCTCTCACAGATGGTGAGGACTCGTGCACCTCGGGTAGTGGTCAGGAGCCTCCACCAGCCCCCAAGTCGATTGCTCAAGAGGGTATACCTAGATAGGGTAGGAGACACGGTAGGGGCAGAGGTCATGGTAGAGAGAGAGCTCAAGGAGCTGCTCAGATTCCTGGTAGGGCAGAGTCTCTCGAGGTTGAGTTCGAGGTAGGTGATGATGGTATTCAGGTTCCAGATGATGATGTAGGCCCAAGTTAGGCATCACCAGGGTTTGTTACTGTATTGCATCTTCAGAATACCTTGGATAAAATGTTGGGTGTTTTGGAGATTGTAGTTTAGGAAGGCGAATCACTTGGTACTCCGCAGGGTTCACATGTTAGGGTGGGGGTGCCAACCCCAGATCAGTAGCCTATTCTGATCTATCAGGGTTTAGTAGTTTAGCTAGCACTGAGGTATAATGATATGCCGTTACTAGGGGTTGGAGCTACCAGTAGAGGTATGATAGTTATGTCTGATGAGGAGCAACAATGGTTTGAGAGGTTTAGGAAGATGGACCCACCACAGTTTCAGAGTGATTTATGTGAGGATGCCAACGAGTTTCTGGTCAGTTGCCACGAGAGACTTTAGAGTGTGGGATTGGTTGACTCCTATGGGGTTACTTATACTGCCTTACAGATGCGTGGTCCTGTCAAGCAGTGGTGGCACTTTTATATTGACACCAGGCTAGCAGGTTCTCCACTAATGACTTGGGCTATATTTTTGCAGGCCTTTCTTGATAGATTCGTTCCTCGTAGCTTGAGGGAGGAGCGCCGGCACCAGTTTGAGAATTTGAAGTAGGAGGGCATTTCTGTGGCTGAGTACGAGAGACTATTTTATGCCTTAGCCTATTATGCTATGGTTATCTTGCCAGACGAGGTTGAGATGATCAAGAGGTTTATGAGGGGTTTGACACTTAGGAGGATTAGAGAGACTGTGTTTGCTATAGCCTAATCTGGGGCTTCTCTTCAGAGGGTGGTTGAATCGGCAAAGGAGTTTGAGTTGATGCATCGTGAGGCATATTGGGATCGGAGGGACAAGAGGTCCCGCACTTTAGGTCAATTTAATGGTACCTCATTGGAAGGTAGGGGTTCTTTCAGAAGAGATTTTCACCCTCAGCATGGTACACCAATTCAGGCAGCGATACAGACAACAGAGGGTGGATATTCAGGTCAGATTTCTTATGGTTCGGGACAAGCTTCACATGGATTATCTCAGCGGTTTTCAGGCCGTGGTGGCCATACCAGATATTCGGTTCCTTCTCAGCAGTTGATGGCTCCTAAGTCTTGTTATGAGTATGGTAGTCAGGATCATCTTTGGAGAGATTATCAAACATACAGGCAGAGGTGTCCACAACAGAGTTATCAGGCCTCTATTAGAGCAACAACACTCCCAATTAGGGGTAGAGGCAGATCTCAGGGATGTAGAAGTGCACTACCAGCTGGTAGAAGAAGTGACTCAACCAATGGATGACAGAGCTCATTGTTATTCCTTTCCAGGAAAGCCCAAGGCAGAGTCTTCTGATGCAGTCATTACAAGTATCGTCTCTGTTTGTCATTTACCTGCTTTAGTATTATTACATCCTGGTTCTACTTTCTCCTATGTGTCTGCATACTTTGCTTCCAGCTTTGACATGAGTCGTGAGTCTATGGTCGTGCCTATTCGTATTTCTACTCTAGTAGGTGATTCCTTAGTGGTGATCGGGTATACCGATCTTACATTATTTCTATTTTGGGGCGTGATACTTGGGTAGATTTTATTATCCTGGATATGTTTGTCTTTGATGTAATTTTAGGCATAGATTTCCTTTCTCCTTATCATGCTATCGTGGACTATCATGCCAAGACAATTACTTTAGCCATGCCTTATCACCCTAGATTAGAGTGGAGCGGTGTTTGGAGTTCATATCCTAAGAAGGTGATTTTATTCATTCAGGATCAACGATTAGTTGAGGAGGGTTGTCTATCATATTTAGCTTATGTTCGTGATACTGGTACTGAATCACCTTCTTTAGAGTTAGTGGAGTTGGTTAGAAATTCCATAAATGTATTTCCTACTGGTCTTCCAGGTGTTCTTCCTAATAGAGATATTGATTTTGGTATTGATCTGGAGCCGGGCACTAAGCCCGTTTCTATTCCTCCTTATAGGATGGTGCCAGTTGAGCTAAAAGAATTAAAAGATCAGCTTCAAGACTTGTTAAGCAAGGGGTTTATTCGACCAAGTGTATCACATTGGGGTGCTCCAGTATTATTTGTAAAGAAGAAAGATGGGTCTATGGGAATGTGCATTAATTATCGGTAGTTAAATAAAGTGCCAATCAAGAATAAGTATCCTCTACCACGTATTGATGACTTATTTGATCAGCTTCAGGGTGCTTCTGTGTTTTTGAAGATTGACTTGAGATTGGGGTATCATCAGTAGAAGATTTGAGCTTTGGACATTCCTAAGACTACTTTTTGGAGTAGATACGGCCACTATGAGTTCTTAGTTATATCCTTTAGGTTGACTAATGACCTAACAATGTTTATGGAGTTGATGAACAAGGTGTTTCGGCCTTATCTTAATTTTTTTGTGATTGTGTTCATCGATGATATTTTGGTGTATTCTAAGAGAAAGGCAGATCATGCAAAATATTTGAAGATGGTACTCCAGAGGTTGAGGGATGAGAAGCTATATGGCAAGTTTTCAAAGTGTGAATTTTAGCTCAGTTCTGTGGCATTCTTGGGACACATGGTGTCCAAAGATGGTATTATGGTCTATCCGGCCAATGTTGAGGCAGTTAGGAATTGGTCACGACCTACTTCACCCTTAGATATTCAGAGTTTTATTAGGTTGGCAGTCTATTACAGGCGATTTGTGCAGGGTTTCTCTTCTATTACAGCTCCTATGACTCGATTGACTCAGAAGAATGTGGCTTTTCAGTGGTCAGATAAGTGCGAGGAGGGCTTTTAAAAGCTCAAGACTTTATTGACTTCAACTCTTATCTTGACCCTACCTATTGAAGATGAGGGCTTCATTGTGTTGTGTGATGCTTTCGGTATTTGTTTGGGTGGTGTGTTGATGCAAAAAATAGGGTGATAATGTATGCTTTGAGGCAGTAGAAGCCACATGAGAAGAATTATCCTACTCATGATTTAGAGTTACAAGCAGTTTTATTTATATTGAAGCTGTAGTGACACTATTTGTATGGAGTTCATTATGAGGTGTACACTAATCATCGCAGCCTTTAGTATATCTTCAAATAGAAGGAGTTGAATTTGAGGCAGCGTAGATGGATAGAGTTATTAAAAGATTATGCTATGACTATCCTGTATCATCCGGACAAGGCCAATGTAGTGGTAGATGCCTTGAGTAGGAAGGCAGCTAGTATGGATAGTCTTGTATTGTTGAGTGTAGAGGAGCGACCATTAGCCGGAGAGGTTTAACGGTTGGCTAACCGTTTTGTGCGTCTTGGTATTTCTGAGTCAGGTAGAGTTTTGACATATGTGGAAGTGAGGTCCCGATTGATAAAGCAGATTTAAGATTTTCAGTTTGAGGATGAAAAGTTATGTATTATCAGGGATAAGGTGATGCGAGGTGAGGCTAAGGAGGCGATTTTGGACCAGGGAGGTGTTTTATGGATTAAGAGGCAAATTTGTGTTCCTAGAGTGGGTGATTTGACTAGATATATTATGGAAGAGGCCCATTGTTTGCGCTATTCCATTCATCCAGGTGCGGTGAAGATGTATCATGACCTTTACCAACATTACTGATGATGTGGGATAAAGAGAGATATTGCAGAGTTTGTGGCTAAGTGTTTGAATTGCCAACAGGTGAAATATGAGCACAGGAGGTCAGGTGGTTTTCTTCAGAGGATGCCCATTCCCGAGTGGAAGTGGGAGATATCACTATGGATTTTGTAGTTGGGTTGACTCAGACCTTCGGGAAGTTTGATTCTGTTTGGGTGATTGTGGACAGGTTGACCAAATCAACCCATTTTGTACCTGTAAAAATGAGCTATAATGCAGAGAAATTAGCTAAGATTTACATTCGTGAGATAGTTCGATTGCATGGTGTGCCTATTTCCATCATTTCAGATAGAGATACTCAGTTCACTTCAAACTTTTGGCATACTTTGCAGCGGGAGTTGGGTACTCAGTTGGATATGAGTATAACATTTCATCCGCAAACAAATGGCCAGTCAGAGCGGACTATTTAGGTGTAAGAGGACATGTTGCGGGATTGTATGATGGATTTTGGGGGTAAATGAGATCAGCTTTTGCCCTTAGTGGTGTTTTCTTATTATAATAGCTACCACTCTAGTATTCAGATGGCTCCGTTCGAGGATTTGTATGGTAGAAAGTGTAGGTCCCCAGTTGGATGGTCTGATTCTTTTAAGGTTAGACCTTGGGTTACTGATTTGTTGAGATATTTGATAGACCGAGTGAGATTGATCTAAGATCAGCTCTTGGTGGCTCAGAGTAGACAGAAGAGCTATGCAGACATGAGGGTCCGTGACTTGGAGTTCATGCAGGGCGAGCGGGTTTTGTTAAAGGTATCACCCATGAAGGGTGTGATGAGGTTTGGGAAGAAAGGAAAGCTTAGTCCGAGGTTTATTGTCCCTTTTGATATTCTTCAGCGTGTTGGTCTAGTTGCTTATGAGTTGGCTTTGCCATCGGGTCTTTCAGCCGTACATCTAGTTTTTCATGTTTCTGTTGAAGAGGTACCATCTAGATGATTCACATGTGATTCAGTGGGACTCAGTGAGTCTGGATCAGAATCTGACATTTGAGGAGGAGCCTATATCTATCTTGGTTAGGCAAGTTAGAAAGTTAAGATCTCTGTGAAGGTGCAGTGGAGGCATCGTCCTGTCGCTGAATCCACTTGGGTGGTAGAGTTCGACATACGGAGTAGATATCTGCATCTCTTTGATAGTTAAGGTACCTTCTTCCTCTTTACGTTCGAGGACGAACGTTTGTTTTAGTGGTGGATGGTAATGACCCTGCAAATTTATTTTATAAATTTGTCCTGTTTTAACCCACCTTGTAATTTTTAAACATTTTTTTTAGTAATGGGACAAACTGATAGTTCTTTTTAACTCTTGGGACCTATGTATAAGAATAATTTTTAATAAGAAGGATTTACCATATTTATTAAAAATAAGATTAGATATATTGAGAGATGGGATACAGAAGTTACGCTTAGGATTTCTCTCATCAGCGTAGCAGGTAAAGAAGAAGAAAAAAGGCGACGACTTCAGGTTAGATAAGTAATTTTTTTTTTAGTGAAATTACTTCTGCAACTTTGTTCATATTAATGTTAAGGCGGATTATAATAATGATTACTAAATAATTGGCTAATGATTAACCTTTTTTGTCTTCGTTAAGGCTAAGAAAAAAAACGTTAGGCAGAGTAGCTTGCGGAGAATTATTTTCTGTCTTAATATATTAGGAGTATGTGAATTGCTAACAAGTAAAGAGTGGCATATCATGCCATTATTGATATTAGCAATATGCTTTGGAGTTTTGAAATTAACAATTGTTAGTTTGACAGTAACGGCATAATAATAATTATGTCATAATCATATTGAGGATAACATTTAAAATAGGTTGAGAACTTGAGGTTTAGGTCAAAGATTTTTAAAGTAAGAATTTACAAAATAGGTATTATTAGATCCATATTCTTATGGGAATTATGTATTTTAACAGATTCTGACCGTTCAGAAGCTTTACATAAGGGCAGGTTGGTTGATTGATGCTTGGTTTCGGTTTGAGACAAGTTGAGACCTTTCTTAGACTATTTTTCAAAGTGTTTATTTGAATATTTGTTAGTTATGTGTAATGAGAGTAATGGGAATTGGGGGTTCTGTATAAGTGATTGTGACGAGCATCTATACAGGTACCAATGTTGTTTGAGGGAATAAACTAAGTTAATTGTATGTTTAAACTTTTTTTCCCTAGTTGCTAGCCCAGTGAACTGGTTTGTTATGGTAATTAAATTATTGAAAAAGCTAGCCAATGATGATACTCTCACTTGATAAGTTGAGTTGACTTTGAAATTAACGTCTGATCTAGTTTTAAGATACAATGTGCTTTGCTTGACTTTATTGATGATTAGGGGTCGGAGTTACATGCCTGCACATCATGCATTGCATTTCATATGGGATCGGAGTGCACATATGCACAATATTATATATATTTATTGGGATCGAAGTGCACGCCTGCACAATATTATATATATTTATTGAAATCAGAGTGCACGCCTGTACAATATGTGTATATATATATATATATATATATATATATTGGGATCGAAGTGCTTGCCTGCACAGTATATTTATTGGGATCGGAGTGCACGCCCGTACAGTACATGAACCTTGTGAGTCCCCCATAGGTCCTGACCTTGAAGCCATTGCTCGGTAGGTGCATGTGTACACAACATATGCATTGCATTGATTCATTTGGTTCAGATTGTTTAATGTGTGTTGTTGATTTGTACTTACTGTATATTGATATTTATTTCGCTGTATTGAGAATTTCTTGGATTGTGTATGATATCCTTATGACTGTTAAACTTGACTATTCAGTTGGATTAGGATAGTTTTTCCTGAGTGCAGGTTGTATGTTTGTTTTTAGATGATTTCTGTGGTGTCACTCGTCACCACTTTGAATTAGGATCGATCGACGATGCTTGTTGAGTACTCGTGGTTCCGTACTCACTCTTGCTTCTTCTACACCTTACGTGTAGGTACAGATCCGACAACCTCCAGATATTGATTTCTGTGGTTCTTTCTTTGCTAGCATCATTGGAGATTCGAGGTAGCTGCTACTGGCTTTAGAGACTACTGAAATCTCCTTCAGCCTTGTTCTTATGCATTTTCCGCATTTTGATAGACTCAAACTTTCTTTTGATTCTGTATTTAGTGGCTTGTATTAGTTACTTGCAGATTTGAAATTATCTATGATTTGTTTTTTTAGTCTATTAATCTTCTTATGAGATTATTTGGGATTGGTTATGTCCTTATCGTCTTCTACTTATGTGAGTTTGGATGTTGTTCTTGAAATTGGATATTTGGCTTACCTATCACGGAGGATAGAATAGGTGCCATCACGGTCCCGTATTTGGACCGTGACAATTATTCTATGACTAAAGCTTTTAGAAAAGAAGATTTTGATTTCATTATGTCTAAGGTTGCTAAGATTGATCATAGGGTTAAGGAATATCTAGAAGAAGCTGTCTATGAAAAATGGTCTCAAAATCACTCAC
>NC_061111.1:20754777-20815799 GCF_002878395.1 Capsicum annuum
ACCGCATCTATATTGTCCACTAAATTCATATTCTTTGAACCTTGTTTTTTTGGAGAACGAAACAAGCTAAGTTTTGTAACTAATTAATACAGCTAGCGTTCTCACAAGTCACATCCAGATATATAAAAAGGGAAAAAGACACGTAAAGTGAGACGATTGGGTTTACGTATGAAATTTTGCTTTTTGGTTGTAGGAAATAATTGAATTAGTAATTGTTTTTCTATATATATATTTTTGCTATTTTTTTAAGGAATCAATGTTGACCCAAATATATGTTGTTCATTCATTCCACATTGTCCCCCTGAATTCATGCATACATGTGCTTGCCTGAATTTATGCTTTATCAAAATATGTGGTCTGATCAAATTCTTTTCAACATTCATTCTTATATTAAAAGAAATATATCTCATAAATAGAGGTAATTTATTGTATTATATTTGTATTGAATATTTTTTAAATAAATGATAAATGAGTTAAAATAACACTTATTTTGAGATGATGGGAATTATGCTCAACATGCTTTAGATTTTTATTAGACTATAGCTTTAAGCTAGGTTGTTTTTGTACTCCCTCTACTAATGAATGCGTGTAAACGTGCACAATTTCTTTTTTTTCTCAAAGTGTAAGTCAAAAGTATCTAATATACTTAATCTCGTGTTCAGATGATCAACTGAAATATATCATCATTTAAATATTTTAAAATAAATCTATTGATAAATTTAAGAAATTATTGATGGAATCGGAGCCATTTTGAATTGTTTTTTGACTTAAAATTAAGTGTTTTTAAGTATTTTTTTATTTATTCAATAACAACAATAATATATTTAGTGTATTTTCATAAAATGGGATCTAAGAAGAATAAAATGTATGCAATTCATACCACTACCTCAACTGCAATAGAGAGGCTATTTCCGATAGACTACTGATTTATGAGAAATTAAAAATTGCAATAAGTCAATCCAAACAGACTTTCAACCTAAATCAAAACTGAGGGAGATACATAAAATATATTGATTTTGCCAAAAGGTTTAAATTATTTTTTGTAGTAGAACAGAGGGCCATGAGAAAAAATAGTACTAAGAACTTGGTCACGACATTTTCTTTTTTCCTATTTTGGAAAGTACGGTGAGCTGGAGCTTGACTGACGCAGATACAAGTATTGTGAAAGTTATCAACTAATATTAAATGATGAAGAAAGTAGCATCATAAAATAGCAGACACAATTTCTATATATTTTTTTATTTTAATTTATTTGTCCCATTTTAATTGAACATGAATTATAAAGATTTTAAAAGATTTATAAGTTTAGTAAAATTTTCAACTTATGATATGAAAATGGTATTTTCAACTGTGGCAAAAAAATTAGATTATTTATTTTTGTTGATTTTAGCTTTGATGAACAGAATTACGTGATGTCTATTACTAGTAGAAGGTTGAATATATCATGTAAAATAAGCGTAAGCTAATTCAGATATCACGATTATTAAGAATGAAAAAAGGAATTTATTTTTGAAACTCATTAAACGAAACAAATTGAAAGAAAGATATTTGTTCTTGCTCAAACCCGGAGTTATTTTCATTTCCTTATTTGAAATTCGAAATTTGTCCAATGGTAGGTTTGGTAATTATCCGGAACATGAGGGATAATTGTTGGTAATAAATTAGGACAGACCAATAAATAGTTCAACGTTGTCTTCATGAGAAGAAAATGTTGCCTGTTATGATCCCGTTACAGTGGGCCATTACAATAACCATGAATTCGGGGAATTATAGCCTACACCTGATGACCACCACAATAACCTACTCAGCCAATCAGAAGTCCATAAATTTATTCCCATAATTTACACAATATATTTAGGCCTTTCTAAACACACACTTTTATATAAATAGTAGAAGGATTTTCGTTTGTTGTTAAATTATTTATGTTGAATATTTGGAATGGAGCTAATTAATATAAACAAATAGCTAATTTTCATCACATTTTAATTAACTTAAGCCTTGAGACTTATTATTATCGGAGTATCTTATATCTTGAATTTTGTGTTGTTTCTACATACAAGTGTCATATAGTTAGTTCACAAATTTATGTTGAAGTCATAATGCAATGACTGAATACTAGCCCTTGTATTTTAAAAATAAGAAAACTGTATATAATTGAGTTGGATGAATTTAGATACTTAGTCTTTTTCAATCTCAAATTTAATGTTCATAATAACCACTTTTTTAGGATTTTTTTTTGTCATTTTACTTATTTATCATATTTTAATTAATCATCAAATGTGATATAAAATTAGGGGATCTTTAAAAAATAGCTACACTTTACTGTAAAATACATCTTTTATACCCATATTTTACATAATTATTATTTATAGCCACTGTATTCAATTTACGTCCGTTGTATTCTGTTTTATCAATAGTCTATATTCATATAAAATATAAATACAATATGTATTTGTATAAAAATTTGAATTGTATTTATTTGTATCAATAAATACAAACAAGTATTTGTAGAAAGAAAATCAATCATTCCTTTCCAATAATTAAAAAATACAAATGACAGTTCACACAAATATTTGTATGTATAGTTCACATTTATATTTATTTTTTTATAGTTTGCACTTGTATTTGTATGTTATAGTTTCAATTTGTATTTATATTTTATAGTTCACACTTTTATTTGTGTTTATTAGTTTGCACAAATAAAAAGGAGAAAAATAGAAAAGGAAAAAATAATAAAAAAAGAAGAAGAAAAAAAGAAGAAAAAAATACAAAAAAGAAGGAGAGTAATAGATAATAGAGAAAAAATAAAAAAGAAGGAGAAAAAATAAAAAGGAAAAAAAGAAAAAAATGGAAAAAAAGAAAACGAAAAAGAAAAAAGAAAGAGAAAACAAAAAAATAAATAAAGAAAAAGACTGAAAAATGAATAAGGAAAAAAAGAAGAGAATGATAGAAAATAGAAAAAGAGAGAAAATATATGAGAGAGATTATGAATTATAACTAAGAATAATTAATAGATAAAAGAGGGTTATATTTGTTAAGTTATATAGTTATTCCATGAAGTCATGTTAAGATTTTATTTTCAGAACTTTTCATGTTAATGGTTTCAATTTGGGGTATCACGAGACTGAAAATTATTACGTTAATGGCCCCAATCAAGATTGAGAGACCAGAGGACTCAAAATCCTCATCTTAACGGTTTTGAGGACTGAGTGATAAGGCTTATTAGGAAAAAACACACACTAACAAATGAAATATATAAATTATGAAAATATGTGATGTATTGAATAAGATTATTTTTTTCTTAACTAGAGGTTTTATTTTTGAGATTTGTGTATAAAAAATTTTGGTAGGAAATGACTTTTTTAAATAGGCTTTACATGACACTAAGTTGAATTAGACGAGTATCAAATATTAGATGAGAAACTTAAAAAAAAAAAAACAGAAAAATAATATGTATTTTATATGAGAAAATAATAACAATAACAAAATAAGGAAGCCTGAAAAATCTTTATTTGGTAATAAAATATTTTATTTACTAAAAATAAGACCAATTGTAAAGTTTGTAAAATTATCCCTTTCACACAGGAAATAAATCAGTCGTAGCTGTAGCCGCGTATCAAGCGTGCTCAGACCGACCCCCTATATTTCCGTTAATTACTTTTTAACCCCCCCCCCCCCCCCCCCCCCCCTAATTCCACCCCCCACACCCCCACCCCCCAACCCCCACCCCCACAAAAAATATACTCTTTCTTCCCCACTGTCCCCTTTTGTAAGAAAATCAAACCCCCAACACTAAAAACCAAAATCTTCCATACCCAATTTCTTCAAAGTTCAAATGCACTTACTTTTGCTAGTATTAACCACACAGCAAAGTAGATAAGGTAAAAAAAAAAATACAAAAATATCATAAATTTTTTTCTTGAAATTTTCAAACAAAAAATACCAGAAATGGTAACTCATTTATTCAGATCTCTTAATTTTTTTTCTAAATTTTTTATATATTCACATTCTTTACCCCCTTTGTGTATTTGGGTGGGTCTCATTTTTTTTTTTTTTTTTTTTGCAATTTTCCTTTGCCTGCTACTGTAATCTGCAAAAAAAAAAAAAGGAGCTTTATTCAGGTTAATTTGTTATAAGTTATAAAGTTTGAATCTTTCTGAGCTGATGTTGTCTTTTTTTTCTTTTTTTACAAATTTTGAGGTTAGTAAGTATTAATTGCTTATTTTTTGATTTTTTTAAAAGGGGTGACAGAAGAAAGAGGGAGGAAAAATGGGTATTTGTTAGTTTGTCTTACGTAATAGAGATTTTTATTTATTTAATTTATAACCCTTTTGATTTAATTGGAGAAAGAAAGACTTAGTCTTACTTGTTAATATTTTGAAAGGGACCCCATGAAAGCTTTGTTACAGTTGTAATTTCAAATTTGTAGAGTGTATATGTTTGCAAGTAGTGTGTGTGTATTTTTTATTGGTATTATGTTTTGAATGTTTCTTACACGCCTTTAGGAGGCCGATTCTCCTGTATTTTTTAATAATGTTTTTTCCATAACTATGTTAATTGTCTTATAAGTATTGGGGCTACTAGTGGGGGGTTATATATCTATCTAGTTGTGCAACATTAGCATGATCTTGATGTATATAGGGAAGATTTGTATGTGAAAAGTGGGATCTTGATGTGTTCTTGGACTTACATTTTTTCCCACTTTGGTTCGGACCGTGCATAGCGGGAGCTTTAGTTACCAAGTGTTTCTTGAGTTTGCAATTTTTCCCCTTTGATTTTTTTGCACCTTGGTGTCTGGGAAAGCTTTCTGTGTGTTACTGGAAATGGTTTAGGAAAATTTTGATTTTTTGTTGTTGAGGTATTTCATCAAGATTTAGGTGATTTTTCTCTTCTGTGTCTACTTTGTTATATTTTGAATTGTTTTGATGCTTTCCACACAAAGTGACCAAGTGTTTTTGCTTAAAAAAGGTGTTGCTTTAACTGTTTTTAGTTGATAAAAAGAGAGAACTGGCTTTGGAGAAAGAGAAAGTGGCCAACTGGTCATGCTTTTGTTTGCTCAGCATTATTGACATGCTGGGAATCTCTAAAAGATTTTCATTTTCTAGTTGCAAAAAGACGTCAAAATATTTCAAATCCAGATATATTGTTTGCACTATCTTTTTTTAATTTTGGTCTGTGAACTTAGTGTTAACTAATTCTCTGGTTGCTTCTTTGCCCTTATGCAGTTTCAGGTTTTGTTGGTCAGTAAGTAATCTTTTAGCACAAATTTTAGCAGCATGACTTCAAGATCCTTCAAAGCTTCTGATTCCCAGCAGGGTAAGCCTCCTGGTGTTACTTTTGCAAGGAGGACCTCATCGGGTCGGTATGTGAACTTATCAAGGGAATCACTGGATAGTGAGATTAGTGGCATTGAATTTGCAAACTACACAGTGCATATCCCTCCGACCCCTGATAATCAACCTATGGATCCTTCAATTTCTCAGAGGGTTGAAGAGCAGTATGTGTCAAATTCGTTGTTTACCGGTGGTTATAACAGTGTGACTCGTGCTCACTTGATGGACAAGGTAATTGAATCCGAAACTAACCATCCTCAGATGGCTGGTGCCAAAGGTTCTTCTTGTGCTATACCGGGCTGTGATGGGAAAGTCATGAGTGATGAAAGGGGTGAAGATATTCTTCCTTGTGAGTGTGATTTTAAAATCTGCCGGGATTGTTACATTGATGCTGTCAAAACTGGTGATGGGATATGTCCTGGTTGTAAAGAGCCTTACAAGAACACTGATTTGGCTGAGAATGCTGTGGATCCTTCTGGACGTCCTCTGACTTTACCTTCAAACGTTAGCATGTCTAAAATGGAAAGGAGGTTGTCGTTGTTGCGATCAGGTAATAAGTCGGCGATAATAAGAAGCCACTCAGGGTTGATGAGGAGTCAGACAGGGGATTTTGATCATAATAAATGGTTATTTGAGACAAAAGGGACGTATGGCTATGGAAATGCTATATGGCCAAAGGATGAGGGGTTTGGAAATGACAACGAAGATAATGTTGGTGAGCCTTCTGAACTTCTGAACAAGCCTTGGAGGCCGCTTACACGTAAACTGAAGATACCCGCTGCAGTTATTAGCCCATACCGGTAATTTTTCGTCTCTAACAGTTTCTATTGCCATCTTTCCTCTCTACTTCTTTGAATTCAAGAACAGAATTTGGTGAAATTACTCGTATCCAAGTGGCTAACGAATTTAGGGATTAGTTTTAACATGAATGCTTCCTTCTAATCAAAGAAAGATGCTAAAGTGATAATCATAGTTTCTTTACTTTAAGTTCCTGTTATATGTTGATCCTCTAAAAAAGTGTGTTAGACTTCATCTTTTTATCTTGCAAGACTATATTGCAAACATAGCTTCTCGAGTGTACCATATTTAAGAGAACAGTTAAATCTAGCTCTTTTGGTGGATACCATTAGATAATCCTGTGCTTTAGACATTGATTGGTTGCTTAATGCCTGCTGAACATAATTGGTACTATGTTTTATTATAGATGGTTTTAGAGCTGTTCTGACACAACTCCATGTATACAGGCTCTTGATTCTTATTCGTGTTGTTGTTCTTGGACTATTTCTTCATTGGAGGATTACCAATCCGAACGAGGATGCTATATGGTTATGGTATATGTCCATAATCTGTGAGGTTTGGTTTGCAATCTCTTGGCTGCTTGACCAGCTTCCAAAGTTATGCCCCGTAAACCGTGCTACCGATCTCAATGTTTTAAAAGAAAAATTTGAAACACCAACTCCTACCAATCCCACAGGAAAATCTGATCTCCCAGGTATAGACATATTTGTCTCTACTGCAGATCCTGAGAAAGAGCCACCTCTAGTCACTGCAAACACGATACTGTCAATCCTTGCTGCTGATTACCCCGTCGAAAAGCTCTCGTGCTATATTTCTGATGATGGAGGTGCTCTTCTGACGTTTGAAGCAATGGCCGAAGCTTCAAGTTTTGCCAATGTTTGGGTCCCATTTTGTCGTAAACATGATATTGAACCAAGGAACCCAGAAACCTACTTCAGCTTGAAGAGAGACCCTTACAAGAACAAAGTACGTCAAGATTTTGTGAAGGACCGCAGACGGGTGAAGCGTGAATATGATGAATTTAAGGTTCGAATCAATAGCCTCCCTGATTCAATTCGTCGGCGTTCTGATGCCTATAATGCCCGTGAAGAAATCAAGGCTATGAAGCGTCAGCGAGAGGCAGCTGGGGATGAGCTTTTGGAACCCATCAAGATAACTAAGGCCACTTGGATGGCTGATGGAACCCACTGGCCTGGTACTTGGATAGCATCTGCTCCTGAGCACTCTAGGGGTGATCATGCAGGAATCATACAGGTATTGATCCTACATATTAATACCGTCTAGTTATATGTTGCTTCCATCTTTATTTATTGATCAGGGCATAATTGCGTATTGCATTAATTATGCGTATGATCTCATGCTGAACCCACCCCATTTTGTTCCTCCTCCAAGTATTAGGAAAAAGAGGAAAGAAATTTATTTTCTTCTCCCTGATTATTATTGACTCTGTCTTCAGGGGTTTCTCATTTTGCCAACTGTACGTTTATTTTGCTATTTTTATACTCTTCTCAGCTGGCAATAACTTGCATGTTAAATTCTTGAAGTAATAGATTTGGTTTGACATTGTTAGCTGTTTTTCTTGTTTTTTTACAGGTTATGTTAAAACCCCCAAGTGATGAACCATTACATGGAACCGCTGCCGATGACGGTCTAATTGATTCAACAGAAGTTGATATTCGTCTCCCCTTGCTGGTGTATGTCTCTCGTGAGAAGCGTCCTGGCTATGATCATAACAAAAAGGCTGGAGCCATGAATGCCTTGGTCCGAGCTTCTGCCATCATGTCTAATGGCCCCTTCATTCTCAACCTTGATTGTGATCACTACATCTACAACTCACAGGCAATCAGGGAGGGAATGTGCTTTATGATGGACCGGGGTGGGGATAGAATCTGTTACGTTCAGTTTCCTCAACGTTTTGAGGGAATTGATCCTTCCGACCGTTATGCAAATCACAATACTGTTTTCTTTGATGTCAACATGCGTGCCCTTGATGGCCTTCAAGGTCCAATGTATGTGGGGACTGGTTGTCTCTTCCGCAGGACTGCTCTTTATGGTTTTGACCCACCACGAACCAAGGAATACCACCCTGGTTGCTGCAGCTGTTGCTTTGGTCGGCGCAAGAACAATGCCACTGTGTCTTCTGTCTCTGATGACAACAGGGCGCTTAGAATGGGGGATTTTGATGATGAGGAGATGAATCTTTCTTCCTTTCCTAAAAGGTTTGGTAACTCAAGTTTTCTGATTGATTCAATTCCAGTCGCAGAATTCCAAGGTAGACCACTTGCTGATCACCCTGCAGTAAAGAACGGACGACCACCTGGTGCTCTAACTATTCCAAGGGAACTTCTTGATGCCTCCACTGTTGCTGAAGCGATCAGTGTCATTTCTTGCTGGTATGAGGACAAAACTGAATGGGGTAATAGAGTTGGATGGATTTATGGTTCTGTAACTGAAGATGTGGTGACGGGGTATAGGATGCATAATAGGGGTTGGAGATCTATTTACTGTGTGACAAAGAGAGATGCATTCCGTGGCACTGCACCAATCAATCTGACTGACAGGCTTCATCAAGTGCTTCGATGGGCCACTGGTTCTGTTGAAATCTTCTTCTCTCGCAACAATGCTTTTTTGGCTAGTCCTAGAATGAAATTTTTGCAGCGGATTGCCTACCTCAATTGCGGCATCTACCCCTTCACCTCGGTATTCCTAATTGTTTATTGCTTCCTCCCAGCACTTTCGCTCTTCTCTGGTCAGTTCATCGTCCAGTCCTTGAACGTCACCTTCCTCACATATCTCCTCGCGATCACATTGACTCTCTGCGCCCTGGCTGTGCTCGAGATCAAGTGGTCCGGCATTGCTTTAGAAGAGTGGTGGCGTAATGAGCAATTTTGGTTAATTGGAGGCACAAGTGCCCATCTCGCTGCTGTGCTTCAGGGGCTACTAAAAGTGATTGCTGGCATTGAGATTTCATTTACACTTACATCAAAATCTGCCGCTGATGATGATGATGAATTTGCTGACCTTTATATTATCAAATGGACTTCCCTGATGATCCCACCTATTGTAATCATGATGACTAACTTGATCGCGATAGCGGTTGGTGTAAGCCGGACAATATATAGTACGCTACCACAATGGAGCCGTTTGCTAGGAGGGGTTTTCTTCAGTTTTTGGGTCCTGACTCATCTCTATCCTTTCGCAAAAGGATTGATGGGAAGGCGTGGAAGGACACCAACAATTGTATTTGTCTGGTCTGGACTTATTGCCATCACCATTTCGCTCCTCTGGGTCGCAATCAATCCCCCTGCCGGTGCCACTGAAATTGGAGGGTCATTCCAATTCCCTTGATTTTTCCTGACAGCCCTAGGCCAAATTAGTTCCTGCACATTCCATTCAGATTATTCTTTAGTTTCTACTTATTTTTCTTCCTATTCTGTAACAAAATGTGGACCCAAAGACCTTCAATGTTATGTGGATTTTGCCATCACTATTGTCCTTGAATTTTTGTTTTATGTTCAATGTTCATAGAGAAGGAAGGGCAAAATATACGCTACATTGTCTGTAAGCAAAGCCTCAAAATATAGATATATAGTAAAGTTAAATTCTTTTTTTGATAATGCTTTAGCACCATTCTTGTTTCTTTGAAGTTTTAGCTTTTCTGGCAATTCACACAAATTTACTCTAGACTGGAGCCTTGTAGTTCGCTCTTTCCACCAAACCTGCCCTGGGATCTTTAGTGCACTAGGCGGTCTGTACTCTTTTTTGTTTGATTTGTTTTTAGGACTCGTTTGGTACGCTGTATTAAATAAAATAATTTATGAATTAAAATTTAGTCCAACCATGTATAATGTTTGGTTGCCCAATTTAAATCTAATCCCACTTGATACATGGATAGCTAATACACCATAGAGTGTATTAGCTTATGCCTAAGAAACCATGGGATTACTTATCCATGACTTAATAATACATGGATAAAAGAATTAAATCACTCAACCACCCCTCAATTCTTTTATTAAATTTTTCTTTTAGTTCCATTTAAAATTTAATCACTACAAATTTGATTGTTATGTTACATTTAATTTGCCAACCTCTTTTTACTTTGCGTATGCAAATCAAGTGCTTAAATATCATTTACTCCCTTATGTTGGTTGATAGCTTCGAATGTGAACTACATTTATGTTATTTTGTATTTGTTCAATTTACGGACGGGTTAATTTAAATAGAAAAGATTATTGTCAAATAAATATATAGTTTGAAAATCTAAAACTACATTATCAACAGTTCGTGATGTTCTTACATAGTGTGCTTCTTCACATTTTTAGAAAATTATTTCTCTTTAATATGATAATTATTTATTGCTTTAAATTTTTCTTGATTAAATAGACTCAATTTTTTTTTTAAAAGAAATAAATGATCAACTAAGCGGAGTGAGAATTAGTATTCATATTTTAGCTTTTCTATAAGATCCAAAAAGGGTGAGCAACTTGACTAGTTAAATGAAGTAGAAAATCTCATAAAAATTTAAGGGTATAATTGTAAAGAAGATTTTGTAAAGTTTTAAAATACATGATATATTTACTTTTTTATACAATGAACCAAATACTTGATAAAAAATAATTCCTATATTACTAATCCCTGCATTGCTATTGTTTATCCATGGATAACTTGTCTTTGTTAGAACAAGTGTAGTTGTTTGTGCTTGTGCTTACATAAGAAATGTCATATTTTGTCCTTGATAATGCGTCTTAATGTCAATTTCTTAAGTCATCTGTGGATTATTACCAAATTCATTAAGTCAATATTTCTTTTATTTTCTAACCAACTCCATGACTTCTCCAAATCAGATCAATAAAGTGGAGTGCCTCATGCACTTTGAGGAATCTGAAGGTATATCCTCCTAATTATATTCATTCAGTTAGTATAACAATGAAAATTAGCAAATCATCTTAAGCTTGGTGCAAATAGGGCAGGGCAAGGTCCAAAGCAGCGAAAGGTAGTAGCACGTATCTGGTAGAATAGTTAAGATGTGTGGATCCTGACACCACCTATATCGGAGCCATCCTTGTTCAAAGGATGTCATTCGCTAGGAAAAGTACAATATAGCTAAGTAAAAGTTAAAACCATTTAACTCTATATACTATTCTATATGTTGAATTTTCTTTTGCTTACTTCTTTATATTTTGATCTCCTTGATGGAAGTCCCGAATCTGCTTCTAGACAATACCATTAGTCCCAAAATAAAAAAGAAGAGGTAGAACGCGTTAAATCTTTTCCAAGTGTGTCTTTCACCTCTTCCAATGGATGAAGTAGGTTTAAGTAGTTGAACAAAATAGCTACTAGTCAGCTCTGGACTACCTAAGTTAATTATATTTACCTATGGACATAGTTTCTGAACCAAATCCATTCTCAAAAGTTGAAAGAATAATTCACCAAACTTTGGTTGAAAGAGTAAAACTTGGAGTAGCCAACATATTTGTTTTGGTCAGAATATAAACAAGTTACTGAATTAATCAGGTTTTAATTTAATTTGTTAGTTGCTAATAATTGTTCATATAAAGACACAGTCCACTAGCTAAAGTACAGAACATCTTCAACACAGGGTGTGGAAGTTCGAAGCTTTGACAAGTGAAATTCAAGCACATGATGCCAGAGTTTGAAATATTCATGAAGTCTTAAATGTGGATGTCAAACCCTTGGAAAAAAAAAAAAAATCAATGCGAAGTTGTATTGTCAATGAATACTTATCCAGCACATGGAATGGACTCGATCTAAAATTATGGCCGAGTGTCAAAATGCTATTCATACCATCAGTCTCGAAATCAGAAATCTCGTTAATGATATTTAACATTTATTATAAGAAAACATTTTGTCTATGTACACAAGTGTAATTCTTCGACAAAGGAATCCATTGACATACATGGTTTCTCCCTTCATATAGCCCCTCACACTAGGTACACAAGTGTAATTCTTGGCAAAGGAATCCATAAAATGATACGTATATGCTTCTTACACTATTTATCATAGTTCGGAAGTATATTTGTCCCTTTTTTGATTCCAAAAAAATTGATGGTCTTACATCTATCTTAGGTTCTTCCATAACTTCTTTTTTTCGATTATTGTCAGTAGATAATTACCATATAACGAGAACAAAAAAAGGGTCACTTAGATGAATATGTAGTGCCAATATACCTAGTGAAAAAAACAAGAAAACCACTACTCTTAAAATTAATGGATATGGTTTTTACTCAAATCAACCACCACATTGATATTTATACCTCTCATGTGTGTATGTATACTAATCTCTTTGGTACACCACCACCTATAGGATTTCTTTTTTACAACCCATGATATTCACACTGTATACCTTAAATTTACAAATTCATTACATTGCAGCAGCAGAACCACGTTGGCTAGACTTTGATGAACCACCATCAGCTACCTTATTCCGCCGCCTAGAGCTCCGTCTGGAGCGGTTTTTACGGGGGCTATGGCTCCCACCAAACTTCATCCTCTGTCTAAGCCTTCCACTATCCTTAAACAAATCCCTTTCAGACTGAACAATCACACATTCTGGTGGTGGCACGGGGTACCTAATGTTATCATAACAATATGAATAGTACATGTATTTTTCTCTAAAATGTTTCATCGATTTTCGCCTTTCGGTTGTGATGTTAGAGTAATCTTTAGCAAGTAATTTGGCAATCCTGTCAGTGCAATTTGTTGATGAAATTTGCTCAATTGGATCAACTATGCAACCTTCAAGAACTAAGTCTTTTAGCTCAGTTGCAAAAGGTTCATATTTATAGTTCACTTTAGCTTTGCCACCATTTGTAGCCCAAGATGATGCATCCCAAATTGTGGCATATAAAGACATTGGCTTTGATGGAAAGTCACCTCTCATTGTTGGATTTCGATTTACTTCCCTAATTGGTGTTTCATCAACGTAAAATCTGTATAGCAAAGGAATAAAAACAACGGGTTAGTAAAAGGACACAAATGAGTCCTATGTTGCTCAAATTCTTCAAAAATGTTGTCAGTTGCATGTTGGATTCTTCATTTTTTGAGGATCTGACCAACATAGACTATAGGTAGCTGCTTGTAACAAGTAACTAGTTAATTGAAAAATATAACTATTCGAGTTGAGCTATAAGGAAAGGCCCAATTAGACCAACGATCCAATAGGCTATTGAGCTTCAGTTCAATCAGCAATAAGTTGCAACCGGTAAAATTACACTTGTAAGTGTAAAAAATCTTCGCATTATCAATATATGCAAGTGTAATCCTCTGATAATCACGAAAATTCAATCCTATAATACTTATGCCCCAGGATAACAGTAAAAGCACATCACGAGAAGATTTTTCGTATGATCATTTTATCCTATCAAATAGTAAGTAGACATAAGAGATCATTTCCTCGTAACAAGCCAAGAAGACATTGCTATTTCCTACTTATGTAGTCTTTTATTTACTGTATTCTTAAGTTCATTATTCATTTTATACAGTATAAACAAAGGTTTCTTCACAGTACATGTTAGAAAAAGCTCGATGGTAAATATTGTGGCAATTAAACTAAAAACTTTGTTAATAAGAATCAAAAAGGCAGTCCGGTATACAAAGCATCCCATGTTCACGCAGGATATGGTGAAGGGCCGCACCCCATGGGTGTGACATAGACAACCTATCTTAATGCAAATATTAGTGATTGCTTCTATGACTCAAAACACATGATCTATAAATCACACCAAGGCAACTTTTTTTAATGATCCAAATACTAGATAGTAGTATTAAATTAGAGTAATAAGTCCAAAGTCACGATTACTGACTTTTTAAAGAAGTATAGACAAACTCTTTTTAAGTGTGAACGTATACAATTAGTGCAAATGTCAATTGGAAAACAGCAAATCACGCCAGTTTTCCAGCTCTAAAGAATTTTGTAGAAAAGGAAGAAGTAATATAGTTGCATTAATTACCATAAATCGTGCAATTAGAACTTTATACCCTTTAAAAGTTAGTCACTCTCATTAGTTAATTAATGAGCTAATCAACATTTTCCTGCACTTAATTATTTGCACAATGACACTCCCATGACAACTTTGGCATGTTACCATTCATCTCTTTCAACACTGAGGTCCCCTGCTAAAGGTAAATACTTATTTGTACCGAGTATTTTTATTCATATATAATTAAACGATTAACTTTAAGAATTAACAATTTAAAGTGAAAATGCATATCGTTTAACCATAATTTAATATAAAAAAGAGTTTATGTAAGACACATGCTTACATCTATTGAGTTAGTATATAAATTACCCGACTAAAACCCCTCCCCCCCTCCAAAAAAAAAAAAAAGATCTATGAAAAGAAAACCCAACAACAATAACATACGAGTATAATCTTACAAAGTATGGTCTGAAGAGGGTAGGGTGTACACAAACCTATCACTACCTCAAAGGTGAACTATATAGGCTGCCTTTTGTAGACCCTCGGTTTAAGACAAAAGAAGTCCAGAAAATGACGTAACGAAAGTACAAAACAATATACAGTAACGAAACATCAAATATAAATTATTAACTAAATTAAGCTCCAAAAAAAACATGATTAAATAAATCCAAAATAGAGAAGCTAACCATTATCTTATTCAACAACAAAAGCAATAGGTAACCAAATAATTGGAGTGAACTTTTCCAAAACGAATGGAAACCTTTTCTTTCCTCGTAATTTCTCTCTCCGCGTTTGGCCAAAAAGTAGGCACAGTTATACTATTTACAACAATTTTCTTGCTGGATAAAGATTCCTCAATTTTTAATTAAAGGTTTCGAAAATAGAGAAACTTCTGACAAGATACGCTAGGCAAATCTAAAATTAGTTGGTCGGAGAGTTCACAATACCAAATACTAGATTTTTTAAAAAAAACGTGTGCACTCCAGTGCACTAAAGTTTTGCTATGCATGAGGTTTGAAAAAAACTGGGTCCACAAGAAAATATTATATGCGGTCTTATTTTGCATTTCTACAAAGAGGCTACTTAGAATCTAATTCTGGATTCTATAATTTTCAATCGTATACAATAAAAGTATTGAAACTGATAATAAACTAAAGAGGGAACGATCAATATAATTAGAGAAAAAAGATCAATAAATTGTAAGGAGCTTACATGATGTTTTTTGGGGTCCAAAGAATGCTATACTGATGAAATTCCTTGCTTGGATCAAACCACATTCTATACCTCTCTTCTCTGCCACGACTAACACTTCCATTTCCATACAAGTTAGTCTGAAACCTCCATGGCTGCCCATTCACATTCCCCAAAAACTCAATATCTAACTCGTCATGATTCTTCTCAAATGTGTCCACATTTGAAGTCTACATATCAAATATATTGCATAAATAAGTATTCTTAAGTTTGAATCATTAAATGAAAAATACAACATCTTGCAACAAACAAAACAAAAAAAAATTTGGTGCACTAAGCTACCGCTATGACAGTATTCAAGAAAGGTTATCCGTATTTTTTTTTTTTCATGTGTGAATTACATAGGCAGATCAAATATTTAAGCTTTTATGTGTTCAACCTTTGAGGTTCTTAGCATTAAATTCATTACTATATTTTAAAGATTATGGGTTGTCTACTATTTTTTGGAATTATAATGGACTTTTACCCATAAATTTATGTTCCACGTTGAAAATACGGAATTTAAATGAATATGATTAAGTAAAGTTGCATTTGCCTCTGGGTCTGGCAAAGAGAAAGCAATGGGTGCAACGAAGTATTCCGCATTCACCACTACTACCCAAATGCAAATATCAGTGTTTAATTATACACTATGCATCACTTATTATAAACTCATATGAACAATATAACAGTACAACATGATGCAATATAATTATAATCAAACAACATGCATTTTCATATAACACTCCAGTCTCTCCCCATGCAAATTACACGTCTGCTTCTTCCTTCTTCAAAACATAATCTTGTGGATTTCAGAACATCTACATGGATATATTATTATGACTAAAATAGGTAGTCAAAATCAGTGCTCTTAAACAAATAGTT
Organism: Capsicum annuum; assembly: GCF_002878395.1. Classification (NCBI taxonomy): domain Eukaryota; kingdom Viridiplantae; phylum Streptophyta; class Magnoliopsida; order Solanales; family Solanaceae; genus Capsicum; species Capsicum annuum. The sequence continues at coordinate 20,770,964 of NC_061111.1, forward strand.
TATCTCAAATAATAATTTATGCATATAAATCCATATATCCATATTAATAAATTCTTATATACTTACATAAAAAGCAACAACAATGCCAGCAGTATATATGGCCGGCAACTTAATACTAGCACTAAAAAATCCATAATTGTAATATTCTGTTGATATTACACCTGACCCTGCAAAACATAAAACAAATATTCACATATAAATAACACATAATTAAAACACAATAATAAAAAAAAATGAATTAATTTACCTGAGAAACGATTAAGTAGGAGACGAAAACTTCGATCATCAGGAGATTTTTCAATATTGAAATCACTAAAAAGAGGAGAATAGCCTTGTTTGAATGTTATCGTCGATAGATTAAAAGCCTTGCTAGTCGTCGTCGCCGCCGTCGAAGCCACTGGAAAAATGTATAATAATAAAAGGAGGGAGAAAGGTATTATTGATTTTGATAGAGATAATAGAACTCGATAATCCATGTCTATATATATATATATTTTTTTTTTTTTTCTGGTTTTGTAATTCTATATAGAATATTTTTTTTTTTGTATTTTTTTGTTTATATGTTTATATAGGGTTATTGCTCTCTTCTCCCTCCCTTAGTTATATATAGTTGTCTTCTCTTCTTCTCTCTTGTCATTTTTGGATTTGATCATAAAGATGGTAACAAAATGTGCAGCCATGAAGAGAGATTTGGCAGGTTTCGGTTTTGAAGGGTTGGAATTACATAATAGTCCTTGTGGTTGGAGGTTATTCACAATATTGTCACGCGATTCTTTTTATTTTTTATTGTTATGAAAAGAAAATTAAGAATTTGCGGAAAAAAAAAAAAAAAAAAATAAAGTGGCGTCAAGGGAAGTTATGCATAAAAATGAATATATTTTGTGGGTAAAATGAGGATCTCTTATAAAAATGACATTACTAAAAATAAATTATGAAACCAATTAATAAAAGATCCTGCAAGTTTGGGTTTTAATATTAGTCAGAGTTATATTTATGTCCGTTATATAAGATAGTTAGGTTATTAATTTAAGATAATAGATAACTCATCCATATGTGTATATCAAATCTAATCTGGACTTGAAATATAAAGTGTAATCTCATACTACTACATAAGAAGTTAAATTGTATTGATATTTGCTATTTTCTTTTATTTGCTTAGCATATATGACTTAAATTCGAACTCTGGCATGTGTAGCTAGGTGATGTATATAGCTTTCCTAATGGGAAAGGCCAAAATTCATGGTGCCCCTAAACTTGGTACGAACTTTTACTTAGGCACTTTAAGTGGATGTTGTTCACTTTTGGTATCTCAAGTAGCTATAAAGTGTGTCACTTTGACACCTTTTGCTGATTCAGCACATTGTGTGTGTTGCACTACACTAAAAGCGCGTGACAAGCTCTATTTTATAATTTCTGTATTTTTTTTTTACCTTCTTCCTCTTTCTTCTTCCACCAACTCAACCTTCCACCACCATTAACAACTATTGCAAAACTTCCAACATCAGCTTTAAACCTTCTTCTCCGTCCATTCTTCACCTTCCAACATCATCACCATCATCCACCAAACTACCACCAAATTTTTGAATTAAAAAACATCGAAGAAAAAAATCACATACATAATTTTAAAAATTAAAAATCACATCTCCATGATTGTTGTAAAAAATTTAAAATAGTGTAACCAAATTTTTCGCACAACCACCATTAATTTTGTTATTCACCTCCACAATTTTTGCACCACAATTGAATACAATATCACCATCAAACTTACCTTCACTCAATTTTCATTAATTGAGTCTATTCTTAAATGTGATCCAACTAAAATATATCAGAGTATATCTGCACGAAACCATACCAAAGCAACTAGACAGAAATTGAAGCCAAATGGGTTCCTTCTTAAAATTATTTTTTTGACCAATTTATTTTTGTTGAGATGAAATTGTTGTCAATTAATCGAAAATTGTTGTCAACTTGGACGGAGAGTGAAAAATTATTGTCAAATATTGTCAAGTTGTTGTGAATTTGATGTCAATTTGGTCGGAATGTTGTAGTGGTTAGAGGCGGGGATTTGTGGATTGAAGAAGACAATATAGAGGGGATGGGTGGGTGGCGGTAGGGGAGGGTGGGGTGGCGGCAAATGATTTTGGGGTAGGGTGGCAGAATACAATTTGGAGGCGAGGAAAAACTTCAACAAATTTACAGTCTGCCGCTTTTGACCACTCGCCACTGTCTCCTTACCGGGTTGAGGCCCCCTTCAATGGGTTCTAATTCTAAGAAGGGGGTGGTGCCCTGAATCAATCAAAAAACTTATTGATTTAATTGAAGGAAACTAAGACGATTAGCTTAGCTAGCATTCTGGGAGGTGCTAACGAGCAAGAAAAGGGGTGTGCTAAGGCGCAACGACTTTCGCGCAACTGCTACGCCCTTGCTTCTTGCTCGAAGTCTCGAAACACTCTATCTCATGCTTTCATAGGAAAAGATGATCTGGACCTTTCAAGGTCAAGATCCCAATGAGTTGAACTATGTTCAACGAATCTCTATACCTTAGTCTCAACTCATTTGGATCACATTACATACACCACTATGACAACCCTATTTAATGTGAATTTGAAAACACTGAACATTAGTCAAAAGCGATATGTGGAATCATCTTGCGCCATATGTACTGAGATTGTTCGGGAGACATGGTCCAAGCCCGGTGAAAAAATGCAATAAAAAAAGATTATGATGTTAAAGAGCCCTTGTTTTTCCAATTTCCCGGCTACTACGTGTTGATTATACTTATTTAAGTCCGACGTATTTGTATATTTTGTATTTTTCTTCTTTTTTTTATGATTTTTCCTTTGATCTGCTTATTCCTGTGAAGTTAGTGTGAATTATTACTTTACCATACGTCGGAATATGCTGTATACATCAGTTCCTTTCTTATAGAAATTCGAAAGACTTTTCAAAGTTGAATATTCAGTTGATTTACCCCTTATTACTATTACTATTACAATCAACATTTCAGAATAGTGCAAATTTTTTATCTCTCCATCATTTAGAAAATCTAAGAATGAATCATTGATAATTCACCACATCATTGATACAAACAATATCCAGATACCAAATCCTACTTCTATATACTATACTCCCCACAAACTAGATGAAGCTCGTGGGAAGGTCAAAGAAAGAAGAGGCATCTTCCTGGCTTAGAAATAGATAAAAAATCCACCCTTCGCCCACCTCTCCCTCAGCGAGGAAATAGTAGTAGCAACAGTCTCCCCATTAATTCAAGGTTACAGTCCCAACCAAGTCAAAGAGTCTGGTACGAACAAAGACATTATAATAGCTTGAATCACTCGAAAGGGACCACACAACAATGGCTTATAATTGGAAAACATAACAACTGCTCACCCTGACTACGTCTGTAAGTTAAGAAAAGCTCTTTATGGGTTAAAACAAGCACCAAGAGCGTGGTATGGGGTTAGGAGCGTTTTCAATATGATTATTTTCTTGTATTTTTTTGATGAGAAATGCGAGTCTGTTTTGTCCACTTTCTTCATCCCCTCTATCAAAATGATCAAAAAGGAAGGCGAACTTGCTTCTTATTCCCATGTTGGAAAAGTCAGTATGGTGCCCTAAAAGACGTGCAGACTGAGTGAGTTTCCACCAATCCAGATGTGCCAAAGATTGAGGACTATGAGGGTACGGTGCTATCTTTGTACTTTGTTTGTTGCACATGGCCTAATGTACACTTGCCCCTTTTTTCTCACTCTTTTGGTATCAATTTGAATGCGGGAGTTTGGATTCAATCCAAAGAAGAAAGAACCCATTTATTCAGAGCGAAAGCAAGAGATAGTTGGATTGTAAGACTTTCTCTCACATCCCACTTCCTTCCATGAGATAGTCAATTTTAGCATCTTTGAAGAATCATATTGAGAAAAAGAAAGAAGCCTGGGGATAAAGTGATGAGCCCAAGATGTTATAAAGCTTTGGGTCGTTAATGTTTAATATAATATGCAGAAACCCTAACTTTCTGTCTTCTCACAGCTCTTTATCCATCATGCTAGCGAAAAAAGTGAAAGTACGACAGGCTCTTCCATGAGAAAAGGGATTCCTTAGTTAATAGGATATGTCCTTTAACTTGGAAGATTGGAAAACCTTGGTTGTTCTTCAGACCTTTTTCTGTGGCATATTAGAGCCATATAGTCTCCCGCCAATAAAAAATCCCCTAACATTATCAGGTAGGTCCAGGATCTCTAATCTAACTTCGTGAATCGAATTAAAGAGTTCTCGATGTAGGGCCCAGTTTGTCTTGTCCAGAAGATGGAATTTTCACAAAGCACGTGCATCCGAATAGTCATCAGTTTGAAAGAGAGTAGAACGCCCAAAGATAACGTGTAGAGGAGATCGCTCACCAATAATAAGAGTCATCGTCTTCTTACTCAGATAAGCAGCCATTATTAAATTGGCTTTACTAGGGATCCTATAATAGGAGAACTTTCATTTCCAGTAGAAATCCTATCGCACTCTCTCCCGCTTGGTGGATGAAATCTTCTCTCCTTTTAGAATTCTTTCTCCCACATACCTTTTTTTCCCTCTTTCATCGAAGAGGAAAGAATAATCTAAAATATAAAAGCAGACGGTCTCGTAGATAAAGAAAGAGATTATTGACGTTAGTATACTAATCTATTCATTGGTAAGGCATTTCTTCCCGTGACCGCCTTTCTTACCAAAAAGCTAACCCAACAAAATCTAGGTTTTTTCTAGACTAAACCCAATGTTTTATTTCTGTCCTAGTTGATCCTGATTCGACATTAGAAGTATATCGATTTTTCCCCAATAACCGTATACTTTTGTTTGGAAATACTGCATACTAGATTCCATCTATAAATCGTTTTTCTTCCTTATGAGTGAAAGTCTCAATAAGAATGCTAGTTCTTACTGTTCATTATGATATGAATATACCACAACCTAAAAGCCAAATCATACAAATATGCTTCACGTTAGGAATAATCTGAGTTTTGAATCCATAAATAATTGCTAATATAAGGGTAATCATGTCGCCTATGATAATTCGATTCCATAGCGTAATTTCGATTTAGTCATACCCTCAGAATAGAACTTTTGTTGTTAGAGGCTTGATAGATCTTTCCAAGCTCATTCAATTCTGCTCATTCAATTCTTAAATAAGAAATCTTATCTTTCTTTATCGAGATTGGGTTGGTGTTCAGTGTACCCCTAAAGAATTTCAAGAAACTATCTTTACCACGAAGTAAGTTGATCGAGAAAGTGGCAGGACCATAAAATAACGCCTTGAGTTGGACTGTGGTCCCTTCGACAGTTGTGGATGCGCTTTACTTCTTTCTGAGTATCCCAGTGCAGCAGTCTTGTTCAAGCTATGGATCTTATACAGAGAAGGAGTGTGAAAGCCCATCTGTGGCTGCCAAGAGAAGGGAACTGCCCATTTTCAATTTTACCGGGTCCATGTCGGAGACAACGGGGCAGTCGTTACACCATTCGTGCAGGTGGCTACTTATGCGAAAAGGAATTTCGCTACCTTAGGATAGTTAAAGTTACTGGCCCCATTTGCTGGGGCTTCCATTCAAAACATTCGAACAATACAAAGCACAGAAGAAAGAAAACCACAAATGCAAACAACAGTAACAAGTACAGACATAAAAGTGCAAGATGATCCATACACGCTCGACCGCAAAAAGGAGAAAACGACCTTAATATCCACTCTGATTAAGAACAATATGTTTTTCTCCTTTCCTTGCCCTTCTTGATGAGGTGCAGCACCAACCCGAAAATGATAGATTTCTAAAAAATAAGTAAAAGCAGAATGAAAGACAGTCCTATATTAACAAGGACGAGCTTTTTCAGGAAGAAAGCTTCGCGCCCAACTGCTTGTATATCGATCGGAAAGAAGCAGCTACAAATGCTATCAGTGTTTCTTCCTTCCTATCTAAGAAATGCTGGCTTTTTCGATTGACCCCGATGCATGTAATGGAATCGGGTACTATACCTTTTTGAGGTGCGCATACACAAAGGGAATTCTTTTCTTGCCCAATACAAAATTGAATATAAGAAAATACTTTCCAGAAAAAATAAAAAAAACATTTATTTTTCTGGCTACGGATTTATGGAACCTCACTTACTAGTTTAAAGTTAAAAAATAGATTTCATGCAAATTGCACACTGAGCTTTTGGTATTGGTGTCCCGGGGCTAATAATATACGAAGAAAGGAGGGGGAAGGACAGATCAACCAAAGATCCTACTCCTCTTAGAAAGGGGAATGAATCATTTTTTTGATTTTTGATTTTGTTTTAAGGCCCCATCAACGAAAGAACAAATTGAAAAATAGTAAATTTGATGAATATTCATTTTATACAGTCACATCTTTATCACACTTCTTTGTCTTCCAAGTCAAAAATAGTTTCGTTCTAAACTCCTTTCTTTTTCCATTTAGCTTTTATTGTTTGTTTGGGTTTGTAACTATGTGACCACTGAAAGTGGAAGAGCTGTTTGATGTGACTTCATTAGATGATTGTACAAGAAGGAACTAGATAGATTAAAGAGAAAAAAAGAACAAATGATAAAAAATGATAAATAAAGGAATTTTGATTGGATTGGGTTAGGCATTATTTTGTGGGACATACAGATAGTTTACCAAGAAGAGCAAAGGAGATTCCACTAAGAACTTCTATTGCTAAAAGAGCTAATTCAAGTGCAGTACTTACTGTAACAAGAACAACGTGAAGTCAAAAAAATAGCTCGACGTCAGGATGATAATAAGTTTAACACCTCTCATTCTTATTCAATATGAAAACGAAAAAAAAGATTTGAATTTGATGAAGAAGACACTTATTGTTCCTTATGTCTTATGTAAGGGCTTATAAGAGAATGTGTAATGTGGCTAAATAGGCGGATGGCCTAAAAAAGAACTTGATGGATTATGAGAGACTGCCTCGAGCCCATGTGAAGGGTTTGGTTAAGATATGCCAGATTCCACCAAGTATACAAATGGAACCTAACCATACATGTCCTCCGATTAGATTTTCTAAATCGTCCACACTAACAATCTGTGGAGGAATATATAGTATTTCATTGCTACAAGTATGAATTATTGAAAATAATAAGATATGGAATTGGACATCTTTCTTTGCCTTGCTTTGCCAAATAGAGAACTTCTATTTGGAAGCTCCAAGCGAAAATAAAAGTCCTTCGGGTATCGCCATCGATTACTCAAAATTCAACTCATACACAGGGAGAATTTCAACTTATATCAGAGTAGGAAAAATGGAGATGCTGGTAATCATATACATAGTAATGAATGCCCGACCTTTCTAGTGGCGAGGCTTACCCCTCCGTATTACAGGACCTAAAAAAAGGCTTTCAGTAGCGCCCTTAGAATCTAAGCCTTTTGACAAGGGAACTCATGTGGAAGACCACTTCCATTGTCTAAAAGCCTTATTATTGGAAGGAAACAGCACGACGATTGACTCAGGCTCTAATTTTTTTTTGTTTTCATATTGAATAAGAATGAGAGGTGTTAAGCTTTTTATCATCCTGGCATTGAGCTATTTTTTCGTAGGACCTCCCCTACAGTATCGTCACTACAATAGAGTTTAACCACCAAGTTTGGGATGGATTGACTGAGAAATTAATTGAGTACAAAACTTATCTTTAAGCTTTACCTTATTCTGATCGTTTAGAGAGCGATCACGGGGTCACTGAATGAGCTTCGCTGCGCTGCGGTCTCATGAACTGAACTTCATTGCCTTTCCGCGTGCTAAGCGAATGGGTGTTGTGCCATAGGTCAGTTTCGGGGTGGGGAGCGAAGAGAGTCCAAAAGAATAATTCGACTCTGCCTGCTGCTTCATTATTGATTTTACCCATAGATTGTTAGACGTGATTCTGGGGCAATGCGCGCTTCTTTTCTTGCAGGATCCTGTGTTTTGATGGACCGAATAACATAGAGGACATGGAAAGATTGCCAAAAAAGAAGCATTTTTTCGCACAACTTGCTCATAGTGCAGGTCCCACTTGTATATCGTATGAAAAAGTGGCATCGTTAACTTCAGAGAAGGTCGACCTCCTTATAAACATTGAATGGTCCGATTTACTTATTTGAAAACCGTTGCGAAGCATGGTTTGGAAAGGCCATCTGAAAGACGGTATATATTAACATTCAAACCTATTCCTTTGTGGCTGCTATTTGTATGGTCTGTTCTAGTGACAACATTTCCACTTTTATTATCACTTTCGGTACGACCTTAACTTTTATATCCCTCATTCGATAGATCCTTTTAATGGACATTCTTAGTCTTCCTCTGAGGGCCCCATAGATCAGATCATGAACGTTTCGTATCTTCGGAACAACCAGAACAGGAACAGTGGACCTAAGTAAAGGAAAAGATCTTCAAATATTTTATTTCCATAATTTCACTTGATTTGATAGAATTTTACCTTCTTCATCGGGAATGGTCATCGCTTAATGCATGTAGGGGAGCTGGGGCTTTTCCCCCACGACCCTTTTTAAAGGAGAACCAGAAGAACAACAATGAACTCAAAGCTAATGAAGGCAGTTGTTCAGCTGGCTGCGGCAATCATTGCATGCGCTTGTATCCATATGTATCCTTATATTTCCTGGGAAGATTGTCACTACACCGATACTGACTCCATTCTTATTAAAGGACGTCTTCCAGATGAAGTTATCTCTAATGGACTAAGTGAAGACTTTACTTTTTCTATACTCTCTTTGTCAAAAATGGAAATAAGAACTGTCAAGTGATTCGTCGAATGCTTCTACTTATGTAGATGGAGTCCAGTATGCTACTATATATATGATAATTTCCAAGACAATATCAGAATCGAGGCCTCCTCCTTGTACCAATTGATGCTGGGGCAGTGCTTACTATGAAGAAAAAATAGAAAAGTAGTCTAACTAGAGCTAAGGTAAAAACATGGGCAATCCTAGCGGAATAGGGAGCACTTGGAATCAAATGAATTCGAACAAAGAAAATGCGGAGTCACTAGTCCCACTAAGGATTTGTTGTTTTGTTTTTTTGAGGCTTCTCCTTGTCCTTCTATTTTATTGGTACTCGGAGGGGGGGGGGGGGGGATTCTCGAAGGATTCATTGCCGCGTGCGACGGGAGGAGGGAGCATCCGTAAATCGGCCCTTCCCGTAGGTTCTTTTCTCAAAGAATAAAGAATTGGAGGAGGGAAATCTTGATAGAATTTGAAAAGAAATGTCTTCAATCTGGTTCTTGTTTCTTGTAGGTTTATAGCACGCTAGGCTAGCTAAGAAAGGTATTCTACCATGACCCTGGTTGGTTTCCGAAGATGACCCCTCGTCTTGTCTCCAAATAACGCTTCGCTTCCAGTTCTTCAAAAGAATCAACTTATATCTCCCTTCTTCATTGATTTGGGGGCAAAAGAAGCCGTCTAGCAGAAACGGGGGCCACTGAAGCTATCTGCGTCAAGTATTTCAATTGAAAGAGGAAGAGAGACAAGTCAAATGCCAACACAGAAATTGAAAGAGTCATGCTTCAAAGTGGAATTCTTCTAAGATCCATTGCTCAATTTTGCCAAGTCCTGGGCTAAGTTGAGCTTCGAAGTCGGGCTTTCTTCCTAATCTCATCTACTGAAAAGGGGGTCGGGCATAGCACATTCTTTTTTAGGACACAGACTGGCTGAGACTCTCATGCAGTAGGAGCGGACTAAGTTGGTATTTGTCTACGAGAGGTGCACTCGTATTTTGAGGCTTTCATGATTTAGAGAAGGACGATGATCTATCGTGTACGCAGGGATCGCTATTGGATAGAGCCGTGTGAGATACATTCTTCAATCGCGAGCCAAGGGAGTACTATCGCCACGTTAGGCGAGTGGCTGTCATCCAGGCATTTCCCCCTCTTTCATCACCATTGAAAGCGCTTTGCCGTCCACTCTTAAGAACGGTTCTTCTTCGGGTCTCTTTTTTAAGAGATCAATTTTGATATTCCATTACTCTTTTATCTTGTCCTGCGTAGTCTTCCTCCTATAATAGTTAGCAGTACTGAACAAGCGAGTCATCGGTCCGAGGAAATAAAAGGACCGCCTTTGAAAAAAAAGAAAGAAAATGCATTTCGACCCCATCGTAGTTCTCAATCATTTCGTGGCACTGGGCGTGGCTGAACCTTCTACAATGGGGGAGCTAATGCACAGGGAGGAAGCTTAGATAAATAAATACGTTGCAAATTGCTTGGACTGACAACCTTTTCTCTTTCGTGCCTAAGCGATGGAGATGAAGTACTTGGGATCAGCAGAATTCTAAAACTATGGAACCAACTGGTTTCACATCGGGAGAACAAGATCCGGAGCAACGACCCCAACATTTTAGAAGATATCTTGAGAAAAGGTTTTAGCACCGGCGTATCCTATATGTACTCAAGTTTATTCGAAGTATCCCAATGATGTAACGCCGTCGACTTCTTGGGAAAAAGGAGAAAGATGACTTTAATCTCTTATTTCAGAGAAATAAGTGGCTCACAAAGAATGAAAAAAAACATAAAAAACATATTATATTTGATCTCTAAGTCCGTACATAGCAATCCTGGGTGGGTCATCACTTGTAGGAATGGCATAATGCTAATCTATGTTCCACACGGTCAAGGAAGCATCGGTTCTTAATCTCATTATGACTTGGTCGTTCGAAAAAGCTGCTGCCCGACCAAGGAAATAAGGAGAAGATTGAAAGGGTTATGAATTCCATTGAGTTAGCCCTACTTGATCGAATCACCCAGTCTCTTCCATTCCGCCTACGACCCCTTTAGAATTCCAATGTTGCTAGAAGTGGTGTGCTTGATCGTAGATTGGGAAGTGCGAGAGAGCAACCCCCGTTCTAACGAATTTTTCTTCTTTCACTGTTAAGCAAGTCCCGAATGCTAAAAGAGTTTCTTAGTGCTTCATTACCTGAAAGAAATTCGATCCATGGAGCTATCTTTTCTTTTCGAAGAAAGAGCTAGAACTACCTGACCGAAGGAGATAGACAGGAAGGGAGGTGGTGATTAGGATAACCCAATTATAGTTGTAGGACAGTCGTCGCTACTGGACGGCGAAATAGATTTTGGAATTTATTAACATTCTCTAAAAAAGGTACTGTTAAAAATCCCGCAGGTACTGAAAGCATTAAAAGAACCCCCAATAATTTACTGGGCACTGTACGAAGTATTTGAAATACAGGAAAGAAATACCATTCAGGTAAGATTTCCAAAAGGGTTGCAAATGGATCTGCCGGTTCACCAATCATTGAATTCTGGTCTCTCTTTGCTCCCCACCCCGAAATTGACCCACGGCACAACACCCATTCGCTTCGCGCGCGAGAAGGCAACGAAGTTCAGTTCATGAGACCGCAGCGCAGCGCAGCTGAGCAGCCGCGACACATCCTTACCTTAGCTGAATCTCGCTGGTGCCACCTAAACGGTAGGTAGGCGGCGGATGTGTGACATTCGGAGTTTTCGTTCGTGCACCTGTCCCCAATAGAAGAATGAGTGATCTGTTCTCCTGTGGATCATGGCCTTACCACTCGGGCCCTCGGTGGCAGCAAATTTGGGGGTGGGTTGGGTTGAAGAAGATGATATGGGGTGGGGTGGGGTGGTTTAGGAAGATAATATAAGGTGGGGGGGGGGGGGGGGGAGGGTTATTAATATTTTTTATTTAAATCAATTATATAAAAATTATGTTTATAAAAGTGGTGGGAGGAAGGGTTATTAATATTTTTTATTTAAATCAATTATATAAAAATTATGTTTATAAAAGTGACAAGTGTCTTTTTATAATTGGTCCCTTTTTATGTGTTTTAGTCTTTTTTTCAAAAAAAAAAAAATTGTTGGTGGATATAGTGATGTGGCAATTTAAATGAGTTGACACGAATTAATTGGCCATTTTTTCCACGTTGACAGCGAGTGAGACACACTCACTGGTGCTGGTGTCGAAAGGTGTCAAAGTGACACGCTTTATAGCTACTTGAGGTGGCCAAAAGTGACAACGTTCACTTGAGGAAAAGAAGATATATGCAAATAGACAACTCAAAATATTATCAATATGGATTGTAAGAGGAAAGTTGAAGATCTTTCATTCTTAATTAAAGATCTCGAGTTTGAGTTCATGAAAATAAAAATTAAGATTCGGTAGTAAGCACCGCTCTAGAAATGGGTCATACAATGCGTCAATCCGTATTTAATTAAATCTCATAATACCAAATATCGAGTGAAAAACAAAAATAAGAAAGACAACTGAAAAGGAAATCAACATTGAGTGTTGTTTGTGTTTAGGTCTGAGTTTCCTAATTTGGAAGGGCTACTGCAAATGGGCAACTGAAATGGAAAGTACCATCAAGTGCTGTTTGTGTTTGTACCCACAAATGGTTGTGATAGATAAAACCGAGTAATAACTTATCCCGAGAATAGTTATCCCATAATTGCAGTGTTATTTTTATCACATAGTGGCGTAGGAATAACCATCTCAATAAAACTTTTTCGCCAAACAAAGGAGACCTTACACTAACCAAATTACTTTTACCTATAAGATTGTGTGTAAATATCATTTGGATTATTGAGTTATATATATTTTTTTTAAAAAAACAAACTTCTAATCATCGATGAATACATCAATTAAACTCTCCAGTATTGCTTTAGCATTTACTCATGAGTCATGTCCTCCTCCAGAGTGATTTGACCCATCTTAAAGCATAAAAAATTACTAGTATTTGATATTTATATTAATTCAATGAATACATGATACATATTTTCATCTTAATTTATGACTTAATCATTAATATCCGGAGATGCAAACAACTTTTTTAGGAAGGATATGTGATGCCACCAAAATTTTAATGGAGTATGCAAACGATAAATTTTAGAAGATATTTATTTTCTCGTGTCTATAATAAGGAAATTCATAAAATAAACTTGTAGCATCAAGTAACTTACTATGAACTACCTTTGCCACTACAAAGAAATTAGCAAATAACTTTTTGTCCGATTTGGACAGTACAATTTTTCAACGAAGGGGATTCAATTGAGATGTATAAACAGAATTTTGTTAAACGTATTGTCAAGGGTAGCTAAAAACCAGCATTACTCCAATGTCTCCAAATGAGGTCTAACTTCTAACCGAAGTTTTGATGATAGAAAGGTAACATGTCACATCTTTAGCTAAAATAGAAACATATAGTAATCCCATCGTTTCATAATAAATGAATTATTGGATTTTGACACACATATAAAGGAAAATGCATTAAAGACAAAAATTTAACACAACTTTTCATTTTTACCCTAAAAAAAGAAAAAGTTGACGTTGTAATACTTTTTCAAAAGTTAATTGGTTGTCAAATCATAAGGGCAAATTTAGAAAAAAAATTCAATGATTCACTTATTTTGAAACACCAATAAATACTCTAATAATTCACTTATTCCAAAACGAAGGGAGTATTTTTTAGTATGTAAGGCAGAATTAAAACCACTAAATTGTAACACCAACAAAATTATAAATGGGGTTATTTTATGAAAATGAAATTTTTTAGGAAAAGTGAAAATAGTGAAATCAGTATAGAGCTATTTTTTAGTTTGGTATTTAACTGGCCGAACAAAGATTTTTGAATAAAGTGAAATAATTTTCTGAAATAAAGTGAAAAATATCAATGGTCAAAGGGCTCCTGGGACTAATAAAAATTCGAGGCTGGAAAATAAAGTAGGAAAAATTAACTAAATAAACATATTAGATTGTTTATTACAAGTTGTAGCAATTTTTTTTAGTTTTCAAGTTATAGCAATTTTTATTTAAAAAAAATTAAAAAAAATTATTTTATATATTTTTCATTTTTTTTTTAAATAACATATCAAAATCATTACAGAAAAGGAAAATATAGATTTAATATAATTAAGATGCAATATTCCTTCCTTAAATATAGATAAATTTAAATAACAATATCCCTTCCTTAAATATAGTTAATAGTAACTATAGATACCAATCACACCACTATTCTCTCTTTAACCATTTTTCACACCACTATTCTCTCTTTAATCATTTTTTCTCCATTTCTAAATATTTCAATTTTTTTTTACCTTCATATACATTCGTTTTTTTTTTTTCTATCAGAAATTATTATTTCAATAAAAAGCTTCCACAAGTTGTTGTTGTTTCATGCAACGTTTGAATATTTTTATTGAGAAGAAACGTTCAATAGTCTGCAAAAAAAAAAAAAAAATGAGACACACAAATATGAATTGTGCTAATTTGCACTCAATCATGATATATCATGGAGGAAGATGGGATGCCTCAGGTATATCTTGGTTATTAACATTGATATTTTACATTAATTCTTTTTCTTTTCTTTCTGAAATATATATATTGTCTAATTATTGATTAAGAAAAAGACATTAAGAGAAAAAGTTAATATTATTTTTTATATTTGTTTTTAATTATGTGATGTTGACATATTGATTATTCACGAGAACGTGGTGAAAAGTCACAAAAAAATATTGTCCAATCAACTTATAGGGGTATGATTATTGGTTGTCAAATGTTTTCATTCGGTTATATTACATTCAGTGGCCCATTATGATATTATATTTATTGTTTTAGTAATTTTTTAATTTTATTGATGTGTATGTTTTGACAATATTAAAATATGTTGAAATTATCAAATTTCATATGTTTATCATTTTTTTGATGTGTATGTTTTGTGAATTTTAAAATATGAATTTTTTAATTATATATAGTTATCGATTATTGAGTATTAGTTACTTAACATATTTGTATAATATTTGCAGGAAGACCTAAAGATTTTTCTATAGATGAAATTATGTAGGAAAAATTAACTAAATAAACTTATTAGATTGTTTATTACAAGTTATAGCAACTGTTTTTAATTTTCAAGTTATAGCAACTTGGGAAAAGGCTCAAATATGCCACTAAATTATCAGAAATGACTCATTTATGCCATCCGTTAAAAGTTGGGCTCATTCATGCCATCGCCATTACAAAACTGGCCCATCATGCCCACGTGGCAGCTTATTGGAGGGCCACATCATTTTTTAATTATTTTTTTAAATTTTTTTTCTAAACAAAAAATAATTTTTTTTGATCCATTAAAAAGAATTCACGCAACTTTTTGATCCATTGAAAATTAGTTTGATCTACGCTTCTAAAATTTTGATTAATTTTTCATAATATATTCTTAAAACATTTTCGTTCGATTCGTTTTTTTGTCATTTTTGACATATTAAGATTGTTTTCATATTTTATCTTTAATATTAATTATTTTTTTCTTCAACTTAATTTCAAATACAATAGTAAACATCATTTAATAAATATATTATCATAAAATAACTATTTTAATTGACGGGCGAGTAACTAAAAGGGAACGGAGAGAGTATACACTCCACGCTTTTTATCACTTTATTTTTTTTTTTTAAAAAAGATTCACATTAACTAAAGCTTTTGTCATTTTTCAGTTGAAATTGAAGGGATATATAAACATCAAATATTATTATTATTATATTATTAATAGTTAGCTTCTCATTTTTCCAACTCTACATATACTATATATGTCGGCATGTTGTCGCCTTCCTGTTTTTGCAATGATAAATGATGATGCATAAAGTGTTACGTACAAATGTTGAATGCTGATTAAGGGCGGCTCAATCCTTTAGGAGAAAAGGCGGCCGCCTAAGATCCCAAAATTTGAGGGGCCTATTTTTGTTTAGTAATAATAAATTACAAATTTTAAGAAATATATTAAATACTATTTATAGAAAAAAAAAATTTTATATAAAAAAATAAAACGCAAGGCCTCCATTTGATTTTTGCCTTAGGCCATAAATTTGCTTGAGCCGCCCCTGATGCTGATGATGCCATTCTATGCTTAATAAAAAAAATAAAAAACTAAAAAGTTACTTACATTCGGCTGACATAATATTTCATGTATGCTAAGACATACTATATGCTTAATTAGAATAGCGTTTGGTTATAAATTTTAGTAGTAGATTTTAAAAAAAAAATTCTTTAAATATTTGTTTGATCATGAAAAATTAATCAAATTTTAAAAGTATAGATCAAATTAATTTTAATGGATCAAAAAATTGGGTGAATTTTTTTTAATGGATCAAAAAAAATATAAAAAGAAAATTATTTTTAAAAAAAATGATGTGGCCCTCTAATAAGCTGCCACGTGGCAAGGCTGTTTTTTAAAATCGGCTATTAAAAAGTAATGGTATGGATGAGCCAGTTTTGTAACAGCGATGACATAAATGAGCCCAACTTTTAACGGATGACATAAATGATTCATTTCTGATAGTTCAGTGGCATATTTGAGCCTTTTTCCTAGCAACTTTCATTTAAAAAAAATAAAAAAAATTATTTTATATATTTTTCGTTTTAAAAAAAAATATATCAAAATCATTACAGAAAAGAAAAATATAGATTTAATATAATTAAAATACAATATTCTTTTCTTAAATATAGATAAACTTAAATAACAATATCCCTTCCTTAAATATAGTTAATTGTAATTAATAGATACCAATCACACCACTATTCTCTCTTTAGTCATTCTTTCTCCATTTCTAAACAATCCAATTTTTTTTTCACCTTCATATACATTCGGTTTTTTTTTCTATCAGAAATTATTATTTCAATAAAAAGCTTCCACAAGTTGTTGTTTCATACAACGTTTGAATATTTTTATTGAGAAAAAACGTTCAATAGTCTGCAAAAAAAAAAAAATGAGACACACAAATATGAATTGTGTTAATTTGCACTCAATCATGATATATCATGAAGGAAGATGGGATGCCTCAGGTATATCTTGATTATTAACTTTGATATTTTACATTAATTCTTTTTCTTTTCTTTCTGAAATATATATATATATTGTCTAATTATTGATTAAGAAAAAAACATTAAGAGAAAAAGTTAATATTATTTTTTATATTTATTTTTAATTATGTGATATTGACATGTTGGTTATTCACGAGAACGTGGTGGAAAGTCACAAAAAATATTGTTCAATCAATTTATAGGTGTATGATTATTGGTTGTCAAATGTTTCCATTCGGTTATATTACATTCAGTGACCCATTATGATATTGTATTTATTGTTTTAGTAATTTTTAAATTTTTTAATTTTATTGATGTGTATGTTTTGACAATATTAAAATATGTTGAAATTATCAAATTTCATATGTTTATCATTTTTTTATTTTTTTGATGTGTATGTTTTGTGAATTTTAAAATATGAATTTTAATTACATATCATTATCGATTATTGAGTATTAGTTACTTAACATATCTATATAATATTTGCAGGTAGACCTAAAGATTTTTCTATAGATGAAATTATGTATGATGCAAATACCAAGTGTAAAGAATTGCTAAATGCAATAGCAAAACAACTCAAGATCGACATCAACTCAATTCAAATTTGAGATTAAGTTCTTGATTGATAGATCCCCATCAATGATCATACACAATGATACAGGAGTCATGATGTATCTGGATAAAAAAAAATTGTTATCAATAATCATACATAATGATAAAGTCATGTTAAACTTTTGTTATGTTTCTGCATGATGTTTTCAGATATTAAAATATGTTTTTGTTGATTTTATAAAAACAATATCATCTTTAGATTCAATAACATAAATTTTTGTTTCTGAAATTGTAGACTCAATATGTTATATATGTATATTGAAAAATATAAGTAGATAACTGATAATAAAATATTAAAATACATAATTTCAGATATCTGATATCAATTTTAAGATTTAAAGAAAAACTTATATCAATTTTAAACCAAAAAAATACTTGATATAAGTAAAATATAGCGGAATACAATTTATATCGCAAAGTATAAGTTCGCGAAAGCAACAATTTTAAGTTATTTTATATCAAATTTAATACAAAAGATCATTCCCATTAAGTAAGAAAAAATAATTACAATTGTATGCAATTTGCAAGATAAATTATATATTACGTTTTAATGAAACTTGAATAAAAAAATTAATCTGCAAATTTATTAATGTGGCAAAATGGAATATACAAGAGTAACAAAATCAAGATAATAATTAACAACATAAAAAGATGTTTTGGATATAAAATATTCAATGATAAAATATCTTATTTGGAGTGGAATCAAATTTTTATTTTTCAGACATGACTCAAGGTAAAAAAAAAAAAGAAAGAAAAATACACTAAATTGAAGAAACTTTAAATCCGAATGAAGAAATGAATGTTGGAAAATTCAACTTCATACACATGAATATGAAAAGAATAGAATTTTTTTTTTTTTTTTATGAAAATGAAGATAAATTAGTGGTTGAAAAAAACTTTTATCAATAAAGTTGATTTGAAAATTCTGTAAACATTGGACTACTAAGTTAATTAATAAAGTTTTAAAAAAAAGTCAAATATCATGTATAAATGTAAAAAAAATATCTTTACTATATTTGATTCCTTAATTTGAGAACAAATTATGAAACTTAATTAACAAAATAAAAAATAAGATATAATGATTGATACCAACAATAACACTTGCCATAATTATCAAAAGATTTAATGAAGAGTGATAACTATTAAAGGTTATAAATAAGGATATATTTGAATATTAAATATGAAAAAAAAACATTATTTAATATTTAAAAAAATAATTTAAAGAAGATAAATTAGTGGTTGAAACTAACTTTTATCGGTAAAGTTGATTTGGAAATCCTGTAAACATTGGCTTACCGAGTTAATTAATAAAGTTAACAAAAAGTCAAATATCATGTATAAATGTAAAAAAAATATGTTTACCATATTTGATTCCTTAATTTGAGAACAAATTATGAAACTTAATTAACAAAATAACAAAATGACATAATTGTTGATACCAATAATCTTGTCATAATTATCAAAAGATTTAATGAAGAGTGATAACTATTAAAGGCTATAAATAAGGATATATTTGAATATTAAATATGAAAAAAATATTTTTTTAATATTTTAAAAAATAATTTTTTATGAGTAAAAGATCTTGTGTAGATAATAATGAGTTTTAAAAGTTTTATTGGAAGTTGGTAAAAGGTAAAAGAGCTTGCGTCTGATTTTAGCTAAAAATATCCCGTAAAATGTGAATAATTTTTGGAATAAAGTTAAAACTATGAAATCAGTTCTTTTTTAAATTTAGAAGATGTTAAAAAAGGTAAAGATATAAGAATTCTATTGGTAATTAAAGACAGTAAAACATGAAAAAATCTAGAAGCAAGTTAATTATTCAAGTTAATAAAAAGTAAAAAATCAGTTCTTAACATTAAAAAATATATTTACCATATATGACTCCTTAAATTGTGAACAAATTTTAATAATTAATTATTAAAATAAAAAAAATATTGATACCTTAACTTGCCATAATTATCCAAAGCTTTAATTAAGAGAGATAAATGTTAAGTATAAGGAAAGAATATAAATAATAAATATTAAAAAGTTGAATTTTGAATAATTAATTATTATTTATTTTTTTCAAAAGTTGCTATAGCTTGTAATTATTTTCTTAGTCTAGTAATTATTAAAAAGTTATGCTATAACTTGCAATAAACAATCTAATAAGTCTATTTGGGATAATTTTCACAATAAAGTATCAGTACCCAAATGTCTATAAGGCTTTCATAGCTTAAAGTTGGTCTATAGTCATTCAAATAATTCCAACATTTTATGTTCTATTATATTTTGTGCAGTAATCACTCTAACGAGGACAACAACTCGATAACTCTTGCACCCAGGCCTAGTGGTCATGGAGTAAGTTGAAAATCATTAGATCTAAGGTTCAAATCTCAATAGTGTGGTTCGGAGCACATTACGAGCCAAAATTCTCATGCCACGGCAGAGATCCTCGGTCAATATTTCCAGAATAGATTCCCCAATGGCAAAGGCATCTGTCCAAACTTTGGTGGACAGAGTCACTCAGTACTTGTGTTGGCGGAAGATAGCAAGTACCTCGTGGAATTAGTCGAGATGCTTACAAGCTGTCCGGTCCACCACTTTTACCAAACAAAAAATAAATAAATAAACAACTAGGGTAAGTTTTGAGTCATGATTAGGCATGTCTGTCTAAACCTAGTTCAAGATGGCCAATGTATGTAAAAGACAATATACAACAATGATATCTTCCCTTTACTGTCTTCATGTAGGCCCAGTGATGAAAGCACTGAATTCAATCTTGCATCACAAAATCATTTCACTAAAGCTTTTTGGCTTTTCTAGTTTTCTAGATGAACATGACACTTCTAATTCTGGATTCATGAAACTCCCAAAACAAAACAAGAAGTTACACAACTTCCTCAAAGAAAGATAACTGACCTGGCAACTCTTTATAGATAGGCTTCATTAGCTGGCTGCATCATGCATGAGATGAGTATGAAACTCCCACTTCACTGCAGTGATGATTATGCAATGGGCAGGGTGAAGACTGTATATCAGCAAAATAAGTCAGATATCTTGATCATGTTTGGGGCTAAAGTTATGACACAAACTGTATGTGCAATTTAGAAGCTTCCACCAGAATTGTAATGATGATTGATGGCTCTATGAGCTCACCAGTATCACAAGGGCTCGACTGTTCAACAGGATATAAGAAGCAGCAACAACAAAAACATATCTAGTGTAATCCCACAAGTGGGGTTTTCGGAGGGTGGTGTTGATGCAGCCTTACCCCTGCCTTGTGGAGATAGAGAAGTTGTTTCTAATAGAAACTCGACTCAAGTAACTCATATCGGAAATCAAGTATTAAAGCAAATACAGTAGTGAAAACAGAATATAAGAAGCTGAAGACAGGAATACCATTACCGGATGATAATAAAATAAACAAATATTGAAAACCAAAGAGGAAACAATAAAGTTTTTCCTATTTTTAATTTGGCTGTTCGACGACCAGGGAGGAGCCCTTAAGGAAACCATTCCCTGTCTGTCCCTCGGCCTGCACGAGCACCCTGCTCTTGCTCCAGGGGCAGCTCGAACAGTCCATTGAGAATCAATGAGTATGTGACTGGTCCTAGGTTTCCTCGACCAATGGATGTTCACCTGGAGACCTGAAGTGGTTGCGTACAACTGGGTGTGAATGACACTCAAGAGTGCTCTGCATATTCATGGACTGCAGGAACTGACACACTAAAAAACCAGCATTTTCTGGAGTTGGAAGCCTAGAAATTTGGATTTGTATCATACAGCAGTATACATGTAAAAAGAGGTGAATATGAGCCTGATGATTATCAGATACAAAATGCATGCGTAGTGGGTTCGAATGAGTAAACAATTTACAGAGCTAGAAGATCAATAAATATTTCCTGTTGAAGTACAAAAGAATATCTCTAGCTATTAATTATATGATATTGTGACTCAACATAGCTTTCTGCCTCCCACAAAAATGATCCAAAAGCAACTGCCTCTAGCACCAGCATGGTCAAACTAGAGTATGTAACAGACAGAACTTCATCATTAGATACATCTAGGGAACCATCACCAGAAACTTTAATATCAGGCCTTCCAAACAATGCTTGTGTCTGCTTTTCAATCACACTAATTGCTTCCATTGATCTTAAGGTCGCATATCTCTGTAGTGTTTCCGCATCCAAATACATCACATACGATCTCAGCCTCTCTGATTTTCTCTCAATATCAGAATCCATATATCCTTCTCTGTCACCATCTTCAGGGTACATTTCTATCAATGAATTTGGATCCCATAGTTGTCTTGGTGCTGCTGGCTCATCAGGATTCGTTGAGATCTGGAAACTCTCAGGAGGCTTACTCATAGTTCTCTCAAGTTGATAACGCTCATCAACCCTTTTGAGGAAATATCCATACATAATAGAAGCAGCATAGAGCTTACCAAGTTTGACTTTGCTCATTTGAACAATGCTATCGAGAGGCCCCACAGCACGCTCACCAAGAACTAAAGATATGTGGCTGATGATCATTTCAAATGCATCAGGCGAGTGTACAGATTCTAGCTTCTGCTCTTGATTTGGCCAAAAACCCACACTTCCTGTAGGATCTGATGTTTCAGATATTTTTGGGATCATAGAAATGTCATTGTCTACAAATTTATGTACGATTAAGCAGTACAGAATCTCATCTAATACTTTCCGCCTTTCTTTCTCTCTGACTTCGGCTATTCTCCTGAAATTCAAAATAATATTGGCTGTTATGTTTACCGTTGGGCAGGAAATAATTACTGAAATATGTCACCCTAAGCAAACATAAAGAAGCAAAGGTAAAATAAATTACTTATGGAGGACATCTTTGGATGAAGATTGATTTTCCTTTAATTGGGTATCCCTTTCATTCTGAAGGTTCTCCAGCTGCTGTTCAATAGCTGCAGGAAGCAGATGCGGATGGGTTTTCAACATCTGTGATAAAAATTGACCAACAGCTGACTCCAACTGAACAGGAGCAACTGGGACCAAATCACCTCCAGAACTTCCTGATGTCGTTGCTCTTGTTGTCCAGCTTCTGGTTTGGGCCTTCCCTGGCCCAATTCCTAGCCTCGGAACAGAAAAAGATGGAGAGCTCTGCAGAAGAAATTAAAATTACTAAAGGCAATAAATGTAAGATTGCTACAGGTCTCTAAAGAAATTTCTCTTGTGAGCTACTGGAAGCTAGAAAGCACTGCATCTTCGCGACCCTTCATCAAGAACATTGACATACAACTGTATAATCAGCTAAATGGAAACCTTCTTTTTTACTGCTTGAGGAAATATGTATTACATGATGCCGCAGAGAATACAATGACGCACAACTATTTGACCACACAAGCCCCCTCACGGCTCCAACCCACCCTAACCCTTCTCTTCTCTCAAGCCCCCGACCAAAAAGTTAAGGGGTAAACAAGGAAACAACCCTTAAATCAGATTAAATGTTCCCAAATTCTATCAGTCAAGCATACAAAACGGCACAAATGAAGTTCAAATTTTTGAACTCAAAGTAAAACTTTACTTTTAGTCACAGATATATTTACAGGAGAAAAATCCAAATTTCATATCTTTTCAGCTGATCAAATAAAATTTCAACACAAACAAGATGTTTCATGCACTGATTAAGCTAAACAAAACAATCCCTAGAAGAGATCTGAACACATTTCAAGTGTACCAAACTGCCCGATGTTCAAGAACAAGTTATTGATACATAGATGTTTTTTCTCGATCACATGCATAATGCAACCACCTCTATATCAGTCACTGCCACTTCTAAAAGACTATTTCTATTATTTTACCAATTTAATGTCAGTTACATGAAACAAATTCAACTTTTAATCACTGACTAGTAGATAAATTTATAATCTTGCACGATAGGTGAAATAGATCTACCTACTTGACGTAACCCCTTGTATAAATGTACAGAATGAAGATGAAGTTGTTTGATTTCATTGATATGTATGTGTATATATACAAGAGAACACAAATTAAGTAAGGAAAGAAACTAAGTAAGGAAAGAACCAACTAATAAAGAGTTGTGATCTTCTCCTAAATGGAAAATAAATCACTATGAGATACTAAATCAATCATGAGATATCTTAACATGTGGTACGTGCTCTATTATGCCCCCACCACAAGTTAGGTGTGACGAGACAACACCTGACTTGGGTAGCATCTGCTGGTAGCCAAAGATTAAGCGGCGATCATTAATATCACCCGCCCAATCAGCATAGGAATAAAGATCAGTGGACCGATGTGGAGAAATATGAATACCATTCTGGGATGTTTCTCTTTCTCTGAGGTACCGAAGGATGCATTTAACAGCCTTCCAATGAACCACGCAGGGAGAGTTGTTGAACTAAGTAAGCTTGTTTACCGAATATCTGATATCTGGTTTGGTAAAAGAAAGGTACTGAAGTTTACCAAGTACACTCCTATACTCTTTGCCATCAGTTTTAAGGGCTCCGTCATCTGCTAGTAGTGCCTCAGATGTACTCATTGGGGACTGAATGCCTTTGCAGTCTTGCATTTGAGTGTCATGCAATACCTCTTGAATATACTTAGATTGACTAAGAAACAGACCGTTGGCATCCATGTGAACCTCAATGCCCAAGAAATAGTGCAGTAAGCCAAGATTTAAGAGAAAATCTTTTGGAAAGAGAAGTAATGACTTCTTGAAGGAGTGTTTCATTGTTGCCCGTGAATATGATGTCGTCCACATATATTAGTATATAAATAGTTACACCCAAGTTATGCAGAACAAACAAAGAATTATCAAATTCAGACATACGAAATCCCATTCTGATCAGAGAATCAGTGAGTGTATCATACCAGGCTTTAGGAGCTTGTCGCAGTCCGCAGATAGCCTTTTTGAGATGACAGACATAGTTAGGATGTAGAGAATGAAGATGAAGTTGTTTGATTTCATTGATATGTATGTGAATATATACAAGAGAACACAAACTAAGGAAGGAAAGAATCAACTGATAAAGAATTGTGATCTTCTCCTAAAAGGAAACCAAATCACTATGAGATACTAAATCAATCATGAGATATCTTGTTATGTCCCTAAAAATCGTAATTGAATCGCAAGAGAGAAATCGAAAACTCAATCGAACAGAATTGGGATTTTATTGATAATATTTCAGTACAGTTGTTACAATAGTGTCCACTACTACAAGATTACTGCGAACCAAACTCCATTGATAAGCTTCCATCTCTGTAACCTATGATAGTGCGTTAATGGGGAGAACGAATTAATCGAGGAAGAAGGAAAAAAGAAAGAGAACAAAAAATAACTACCAGTCCAAAATCTCCTTTCACTCAGCTGCACTTGTGTTGATATATAACTACTTGGCCTAATCCAGCTGTCACCTATCATCTAGCCGTTCATCACTTTAATGAAGAATCCATCCCGTTCGTTTATTTCATCTCATCCAATGGTTGTCACGCGAACACATGGCCTAAGTTGTGCCACGTAATCCTTAACATATAATCCTAAGCTACTTTCCCAATTCACACTTTAGGATCTAACAATACCCCTCCGACCAAACGACCTTGTCCTCAAGGTCGAGATTGAGCTGCAAATGCCGAAATTGATGGCGAAAGTAATTCCAGTCCTCCCAGGTTGCTTCCTCAGGGCTAAAATTAGTCCAATAGACCAAAACCTTCACTGTAGCGGTGTTGTTCTCCTTCACCATGCGACGCTGAAGAATGGCCAATGGCTGCACAATAACTAAACCATCGTCATCACAGATCGGGGCCTGACTGTGTGGTACAACAGAAGGACCAATGCGATATTTCAGCTGCGAAACATGGAAAACAGGGTGGGTGGTGGAACCAGCAGACAATTCCAAACGGTAGCTACTGCACCTATTCTCTGCAAGATCTTGTAGGGTCCATAGTAGCGAGCACTCAATTTCAAATTTCGTCAGATAGCTAATGAAGTCTGACGGTAAGGCTGGAGTTAGAGATAACCTAAGTCACCCTCCTAGAGCACACGTTCTGATCTATTTCGATCGGCATAAAACTTCATACGCGACTGAGCCTGGACAAGATTGTCCTTCAGAGAGTGCAAGAGTTGTTTTCGGTGAGTCAAGTACAACCCTTCCTGGGATTGGGTAGGCTATGGAAGGGGGCCAAGCGGAATGTGGGGTGGGGGAAACCCATACAAGGCCTGAAAAGGAGTGGTATTGAGAGCAGTATGGTGGTTAGTGTTGTACCACTACTCAACCAGAGGTAGCCAGGTGGTCCACTGTTTAGGATTGTTAAAGGTCCTAGCCCTTAAATAGTATTCAAGACAACGATTTAAACGCTCCGTTTGACCATCGGTTTGGGGGTGGTAGGAGGTTGATAGTTTGAGTTGAGTGCCCACAGATTTGAAGAAAGTTTGACAAAATTGGCTAGTAAAAACGGGGTCACGATCAGACACAATACTCTGAGGGAGACCATGTAGCTTGTAAACCTCTCTCAGGAACAAATCAGCCACATCTTGAGCAGTGTAGGGATGTTTAAGGGTAAGAAAATGTGCATACTTGGTTCGTCGATCAACTACAATCAAGACAGCATTTTTATGACCTGAAACTGGAAGACCATCTATAAAGTCCATGGCTATGTCATGCCAAGGAAGCTCAGGGATGGGTAAGGGTTGAAGAAGACCAGGGGAGAGGACATTTTCTGTTTGGGTCTTCTGACAGGTGTCGCATTCCGAGACCCACTGAATAATATCAACCTTCATATTAGGCGAATAGAACAACCCCTTGACTCAGCGATACGTCACTTGTTGAACAGAATGTACTCCCAGGGGAGAGAGATGAAAGGCCTGGAAAATTTTGAGCCTCAAATTAGTGCCCTTTCTTACATAAATTCTGTGGTCATACCGGATAACTCCTTGAGACAATGAATAGTGAGGCTTGGATCTAGGTAGAGTAATAAGTTCTGTCAACAATTGAGCTGCAACAGGATCAAAGTCGTAGCTCAAACTCACTTCCTGCATCCATGTAGGTTCAACAGAAGAAATAGCATGGCATTCCGCAACTTCCTCTCCTTTTCTAGATAGGGCATTTGCAACTCTGTTCTCAGTACCCTTTTTATACTGTACCTCATAGTGTAATCCAAGGAGCTTGGTCAATACTTTTTGCTGTAGTATAGTATGCAGCCTTTGCTCTAGCAAATATTTCAAGCTCTGGTGGTCGGTTTTTATGATGAAGTGAGCCCTTTGGAGGTAATGTCTCTATCTATCAATAGCGGATAAAACAACCAAGAATTCCTTCTTATATGTAGATAGTCCTAGGTGTTTAGGCGCTAGGGCCTTGTTAAAAAAATCTATAGGCCTGTTGTCTTGCATAAAAACAGCTCCTATACCAGTAGAACATGCATCAGTCTCTACCACAAAGACCTTGGAAAAGTTGGCTAAAGCTAGAACTGGAGCAGATATCATAGCTTGCTTTAGAAGTAGAAAAGCAGTGTCAGCTGATGTATCCCAATGGAAGGCATTCTTTTTCAGCAAATTGGTGAGTGGTCTACTGATTGTTCCATAAGATCTAATAAACCTCCTGTAGTAACCTGTTAGACCTAAGAAACCCCTCAATGCTTTGATTGTCTTGGGAATGGGCCAACTTGCCATAGCTTCCACCTTAGCAGGGTCAGTAGCCACCCCTTCCTGTGTGATTATGTGACCCAAATACTCAACCTTAGCTTGGGCAAAAGAACACTTGGATAGCTTAACAAACAATTGCTCTTTCCTCAGGATTGCAAGTACCTTTCTGAGGTGAACGACATGATCTTGAAGTGATGCACTATAGATCAGTATATCGTCAAAGAACACAAGCACAAATTTCCTTAAGTAGGGGTTGAACACCTGATTCATAAGGGACTGAAAAGTGGCAGGAGCATTAGTCAAGCCAAAGGGCATGACCTTGAATTCGTAGTGCCTTTGATGTGTTCTAAATGCAGTTTTAGGAATGTCCTCAATCCACATCCTAATTTGATGATAACCAACCCTTAAGTCAATTTTAGAGTAAATGTAATACCCATTCAGTTCATCCATCAAATCGTCCATCAAAGGAATGGGTAACTTATCTTTGATGGTCATGTTGTTCAATTCTCTATAGTCTATGCAAAATCTCCAACTCCCATTTTTTGTATCTATAAGGTCTGATGCTGACAAGAATTGCATTTGATTTCAGGGGAATGTGGTGATCATGGCTTCTACCAGGTGGCAGTGTTGTGGGCTCAGCAAACACATCAGGAAATTCTTGCAACACATGGTTGATCACAGTAGGTATTGCATTCTCTTCTGCAACATCTGAAGCTGATAAGGTAAAAAGGTGGGCCCAAACAATTTATCCTTTCTTCAGTAACTGTTTGACCCCTCTAACATACATACTCTTCAACTCTCCTTGATGGTAGATCCCTCTCAATTCTACCCTCTTACCCAAATGAGTAACCTGTATTTTGTAGTCACAGAACTGGATTGTGCACCTTTATCCAATCACCTCCTAATACCATATTATTAACTCCCAACCTCAAGAGTCTTATGGAGTCTTCAAACTCCACTCCATGAATTTTCCACTTAAACTTGGCGCAAGTGTGTCAGCTCAAGATGTGATTTTCATCAGCTACCGTGACTCTCATAGGAACAGCTCAAGTAATAGGACAACCGATTTTTTTTGCAGTTTCCTGATCCAAAAAACTATGTGTACTACCTGAGTCAACCAAAATGGTTAGACTGTTCTTCTTAGCTTCCCCTCGTAATCTGATGGTGTTAGGCATCTCTACACCTGACAAGGCATTCAAACTTATGGCTTCATCCATAATTTCCCCTTTTTGCAGTTGATTTTCCTCTAATGTCACATCGTCATTCCCTTCTTCTTCAGGTAAGTCCGTAGCAACAGTCATGGCATTAAGTTGCTTAGGCTTGCATTGATGGCCAGCAAAATATTTCTCTCCACATCTATAGCATAAGCCCTGTGCTTTTCGAAGCTCAAATAGTTTGTTGCTCTGAGTAGTCCCATTAGCTGCTGTCCCTTTATTAGTCTGAACTAAGTTGGAATTGGAAATTTAGGGAAAATTGGTTGTCCATGATCCCCTTCCCCAACCAGTCCCATTCTTCTTGATCAAGGACTCCATCACCTTCTCTTGATGCCTAGATTTCTCCACTGCTTGACTCAAGGTATATGGGTTAAGCATCTTGACAGTGTGCCTGATTTCTTCCTTAAGCCCTTCCACAAAGAACTCCAAAAAAAACTCCTCAGGGATAGTAAGGTTTCGAATCAAAACCCAAGCTTTCAAATCCTCAAAGCATTCCAAATACTCGTTGACAGTACCAGTTTGTGAAATTTTCTTGAATTCCCCAATTAAATTGAACTTACTGTTCTCAGCATCTTGGAACCTTTTGCACAATTCCTCGGAGAACTCTTGCCAAGTGACTCCACCTCCAATCAACTGATACGAGAAGTACCACGACTCTGCCCTCCCTGTCAAATGTAGGACTGCTTCATCTAATTTTTGCATTGGATTCGTGATATGATTATAATCATAATACCTCACATCTACGTAACCATTAACAGGGATCAGCTCCAAGGGTGCCATCAAAATAGGGAAACTCAATCTTGGAACTGTAATGATGATGCTGGGGTCTCTCCATCGTCATATTTGGGCACACATAATCACCCCATTGTCTGCAATTAGGACCATCTACCGCTGATGGGTGCACTACTGGTGTACCACCCAACACTCCAAGTTGTGTTGGAAGCATCTTCTCCAGCAACACATCAAATTTCTTAGCCAGATCATCCAGTTTCGCGTCTGTAACCTCTGATTTTTTGGTTGATTCTGCTATGAATTCATGTAATTGAGACTCCAATTTTCTGACATTTACCTCCATGGCTTTGGCCCTAGCTTCTGTAACCGTCATTGTTGTGTCTGTGCTGTACCCTCAGGTGCCAAGAGTGGCTTTGATACCAATTGTTATGTCCCTAAAAATCGTAATTGAATCGCAAGAGAGAAATCGAAAACACAATCGAGCAGAATTGGGATTTTATTGATAATATTTCAGTACAGTTGTTACAATAGTGTCCACTACTACAAGATTACTGCGAACCAAACTCCATTGATAAGCTTCCAGCTCTGTAACCTGTGATAGTGCATTAATGGGGAGACGGAATTAATCGGGGAAGATGGAAAAAAGAAAGAGAACAAAAAATAACTACCAGTCCAAAATCTCCTTTCACTCAGCTGCACTTGTGTTGATAAATAACCGCTTGGCCTAATCCAGCTGTCACCTATCATCTAGCCATTCATCACTTTAATAAAGAATCCATCCCATCCGTTTATTTCATCTCATCCAATGGTTGTCACGCAAACACGTGGCGTAAGCTGTGCCACGTAATCCTTAACATATAATCCTAAGCTACTTTCCAAATGCACACTTATACTTTCCCAATTTACACTTTAGGATCTAACATATCTTAACATGTGGTACATGCTCTATTACCTTGTACCTTTTTTTTTTTTTTTTTTTTTGGCAATCGTAACAGTGTATTCATCACCATTTAGGGAATGCGGGCCACCCTATTTACAAATTCTAAACAGAGACCAAAAATCTGTTCATCTTCCAAGAATTAATTGCAGATCTTCACATGGAACCTATGAAATCTACTTAGGATTCATCATCCTCTACAAAGCTTTATTTATACCAGAATTATAACGACAAAATACATTTTCACTTCAATCTGTTTATGGTACAACTATTCCCTCCAAAATACCTTGCATTTCCTTCCATCCACACAGTCCACCATATACATTTTAAACCCTTGTACCTCAAATTTGCTGGTTAGTTTTTGATATTCTAATATTTATATAGGTCCAAGTTCGAATAGTGATCTCAGGGTTTAGCTTCAGCAGCCTCAAAGATTAAAAAGCTGAAGCTAGTCGAGAATGAGACACCCTGATGTGGCGCATAGAGCCCAATTGACAGCTGTAATTACAAGGGATAGTAAGATTAGAAAGATGACTGAACATGCATATCACCCTTGGGCACCAAAGCAATAATGTTGCTCAATTTTCTGTATGGAAGATATAAGGAACCTATTGGCTGAATTACATAGGTTTGTACTGAGGGGGTCAATGGTAAGAAGATCAAAGTGTGTCACCACTCACCATGCATGTTTATAAGGTGATCCCTTAAAGAAAACATATATTGATCTGTATGCATTACCAAGAATCAAGATACTATTATCGAATGCAGAATGATAGATAACAGACAAGCTAAAATTCGGAAGGAATTTCCAGAACTGTGAAACAGATAGCGACTTCGTTTATTCTGAAATGGGAGTCGTAGAACTACGTTTGTATTTTCTTGTTCTTGGAGTTTTGGTGATGTTTGTTGTGTCGGGTAGATCGATTGTAGTATTATTTTGTGGTAGTCTTGTTTCTATTACTATATATTGTTTTGTTACTACCTATTGTTTCTTGTACTTATATTACGTCTTTTTCCAGACTGTTTTTGTCTTGAGCCGGGGGGGGGGGGGGGGTCTATCGGAAACAGCCTTTCTACCTCACCTCTAGATTTGTTTTTGTTGTTGTTTTTGAGAGAATGCCATATGGTGATCCCAAAAGCCTAATTATTTATATGGAAAGCAGTGAAGACGACTCTCTTTCACTGTCAGGTCATGCTATAACCTAAGGGGATAAAGTGGTAGAGAAAGATATGGCCCTGGGAAGTTTGTACAAAAAATAAATATCTCAAAAGGTGAACTGATTCACATGGACACCAATAAGAAAATCCAGCCTCAGTCAATGGAAACTACAGAGAAGGGGCTCTATATCCAGCAATATGCTATCAGTGTTCCAGGGAAAAAGAAGTTTCAGAACATCTGTTTCTTCCTTTTTATAGAGCACGTTCAAAAGGTGAACTGATTCATATGGATACCAATACACAAGTCCAGCCTCACTCAACAGAAACTACAGAGAAGGGGCTCTACATCCCGCAGTAGATGCTATCAGTGTTCCAGATAAAAAGAAGATTCAGAACATCTGTTTCTTCATTTTTATAGAGCATGTTCAAAAACCTATACAGAGTACGATAGACAATTCCAAACAATGTGAAGGATGAGGAGGTCAGAGAATGGCAAAGCAGCTCAAGGTTTTACAGAACACTATATCTCTGTGCACCATATGGACAATGTGGAAGAAGAGGAACTCCAGATTTTTTGAAGGAAAAACAACAGCACTTCATTAAAATCTAAATGTCTACATTGTCTATCATTTCATAAATATGAAATATGCATATCATTAAAACAGTCTTTTGACTTCACTGACCGTTGTATCATAGATAGAGATGCTTAAGTCCTTCATCTTGTTTATATTTGCACTGGGTAGTGCCGCCTTTGTGAGAAAAAAACCATTACTTATAACCGGAAAGAGGACTGAACCTGCAGATTCCAGTTAGGGATCACGAATCCTATTTCCATGTTAAACTATGGTTCCTTACAAAATGATATATGCAATACTCAATTGCTCTGGAACACTTTCAAGGTTCAAAGTGCTTAAGAATACTTCCCGGCTTATTTCCTCAACAACTGTAAGTATCGTCTTGCTAGACTATTTTAATTCAACATTTTCTTGCAAAGCCGTAGAGTAAGCAAATATTCTTTCTCAAATCTATGAAACAATGAATTTTGTACTCGAGCCAAACACATACCATATTAAGCTTGGGGCGTTCTGAGTACCTTTCAATCTGCATTACGCTCGTCATGAAGATTTTATATAAAGCAGGTGTTAATCAAGGAAGTAGTGCACACTGTATTTCTACATCCCCTTTGCCATAATTCTGGCAATCCAAATGTCTATTAAGCACATTCTCGCTTACACAATAACGCAGCCTCTGGAATTTCTTTCTTCTTTGTGTATTTCTCTAATGAATACTGAATCAAATTCTGCTGTGAGTTTATAAATTCAGAGTAATTAGCATATGTCAATGCACAATCAATTGTTTGACTTTAACCATTTGGGATCACTCTTCCATCAAAGTTCTATTCTCAACTAAATAGGAACAATAAACAAATAACCGTCAATTTTTACCTTTTATCACTTCATAAACTCAAACAAGTATTTCCCCAGTCATATTAAGATAACACTTTGTCTAGTCTTTGTTATTACTAGGACCTTTTTTTTATGGGTAATCATTACTACGACTATTTCTCCATCCTACAATTAACCAAGCATATCTCTTCTTCCTTTTTAATACTCCAGCCACCCCAACTTATGTGGCACTTTTACATCTCGAGAGCCAATCTGACTATTCTTTGAAACTAAATTAAATTAGATCAACTCAATATTTTAAAATTAAAATTTAGATATTGAAAAACTATAGGACAATTACTTCAAGTTGATACGACAAGTAGTGCAAGTTACAAATACTTCTTAGGTGAACATGACGAAAAACTTAGATGTTAAAATATTAACCGAAATTCACATAGTTTGAATCTCGAGAAGAATCTCGAGAAGCAAGAAGTCCCACATAAATTGGGATCCTGGGTAGTTCCGGAAATGCTAAACATGCATTAGAAGGCCAAAATAGCAACATCATGAAACTACAAACAGTAAAAATACCAGAATACAACAACAACAACAACAGCAGCAACAACAACAACAACAACAACAACAAGATATGTAGTGTAGTCCCACAAAGCAGGGTCTGGGAAGGTAGAATCAGGGGCGGATCTATTAAGAGAGTTGAGGGTGCCACGCCACCCGCAAACTTCGACGGAAGCTCTCTCTATATACATATATATACACGGAAATAGTCAAATAATTAACATGCCACCCCCAAGATTGAAGTGCTGTTTGGTCGGAGTGGCAGAGTGTTGCATTTACTCCCCCTAGGTCGTGGGTTTGACCTCTGCTGGCAGCCTTACTTTTTCCCTTAATTTTAGGCTGAAGTGAGGCCACAAATAACTACTAGTTGGCAACCCCTTTTTTATATATGTATTAATAGTAATTATATTGAATTTTTCTTTTATTTTCCAAATATTAGCAGTTAATATTTGTATTAAAAAGTGCATAATTTTATTTTCTCTCCTCAAATTAAAAAAAAAACTATTCCTCTCAAATCCCAATTCCCAAATCATCATTGTTCTCTGCTTTTTTGGTCTTTGCTACTGCTACTGCCGGAGTTTTTGGCATTGCCGGCAAAGGTCACGGCCTCAGCCTCACCGGCCACCTCTCTCCGCATCCATTGTTAAGTTTACTTGGAACCCGCAGAGTCCGGATCCTGGATCCGCCTCTGGGTAGAATGTACATAACCTTACCCTACCTTCCCCCTCGGCTTAAGAAAAAGATATTCGGCAGTCCCAAAAAGGAGTAACACAAGTCGAAGAAATAACAGATAATAACAAAACAATCCCTAGCTACCGAACAGAAACTACAACAAACAACAGATAATAACAAAAATAACTGATAGGAACAGAAGAGAAACTAGAACAAAATAAATACTACTATAATCTCCCGGTACATTAAACAACAGGTAGTAACAGAAATCGAAGGAGTAGAAACTAGATGAGAAACTACATGAGCAATACTACGCCTACTAATACGAAAGAGACAGCAAAGCAGCGCAGCGCAGTAATGCTACCTACTAACCTTGTATATATAGACTATCCTAATCATTTTCCCCCACGCCCCCTATCTAAGTAACAATAACACATTAGGCATAAGAAGAAGAAGAAGAAGAAGCTTACTTTGTAGAAACAAGGAGAGTGAATGGATTTAGAGTCGGAAAATGTATACGACGAATGTTTCAGACCGCCGGCAACTGACGGAACAACAACCGAAACGTCAGCCAAAATTACCGACATTTCCATCTACTATTCCGGTAGTTTTCCGGTGACCGGTGGGTGAGAGTCAGGAGGAGGGAGGATTCTTCTGGTGTCTGCTAATTCAAAGGTAGAGCCGCAATTTTGGTGGAACAAAGTATTGGTTGGTTACGTGGCATTCTAATTAAAATATCTAATCTTCTCTTCAACTTACTTGATAAAATTAGGCGAGAGATGAAAAAAAAGTTTTTAAATTAAAAATGATAGGTCAGAGTTTTATTTAAATTGTTATTAAATTAATTAAAGTGTAAAATATAATTTTTAAAAACTTTTTAATTTTTTAAAAAGTTCTCTAAATTCAAATTCCAAATTTTACAGTCTCCCTCCTTTTTATTATTTTTCGATCTTTTTTTTTTCTTTTTTATTTTTTCTCTCTCTATCGATTTTTCTCATTCCATCTTCTCTTCTTCTTTTTCTTTCTCTTTTTATTATATTCTTCCTTTTTAATTTTCATGGACTATTTAAAAAAACTAAAAAATTCAAAAAGAATTTTTTTGATTTCTTTAAAAAATGAATGAAGAAATAATTTAGTAAATTCAGCAACTATGAGAGTTGCTTCAACAACTACGGTAATTGCTGCAACAACTACGGTAATTGCTGCAACAACTACTATTAGTTGCTGTGTTACAATAATTATCGAAGTTGCTGTAGTAATTATCGAAGTTACTGCAACAACTATCGAAGTTCTTGCAGCAAATTCGACTGTTGCTGCAGCAACTTTAATACTTACTTAATTTTTGAAAAAAAATCTGATTGGAGGAGGAGCCCACAAAAAAATGATATTTATAGTAAAAATGGAGGTGATGGTACTGGTGGTTATCCTGAATAAGAAGATGACATTTGTTGTGGTGTTGATAGCGACGGTGGTAGAGGAGAAAGAAGAAAAATATGCGATAGTTATGTAGAGGGAGAAAATAATAGTGAATCTGGAAGATGTGGCAATGATAGTGATAGTGATAGAGGAAGAGGAGGTGGCGGCGGCGAGCGGCAATAAAAAAGGTGTGGAGGAGAAGTAGTGGTGATGGTGTAGGGATCTTTATATAAATATGGAGTAAGAATCTTTGTGTAAATAATAAAATTTGAGGGTTTTAAAATTAGTGTCATTAACAATAATTTTAAAATTGTCACCTCTACTCAATATTTAAGACTTGTGTCACTCTTTTTTAGTTTTGAAACTTTTTTGTCACCTTTAATTAATTTGCTCAACTTACTTTCCATTTTTTACTACCTCCCTCTCTCCTTTGCAATATAATTTACTCACTCCCACCCATTTTGTATGTCATTATTCTTTTTATACGTC
Organism: Capsicum annuum; assembly: GCF_002878395.1. Taxonomy (NCBI): domain Eukaryota; kingdom Viridiplantae; phylum Streptophyta; class Magnoliopsida; order Solanales; family Solanaceae; genus Capsicum; species Capsicum annuum. The sequence continues at coordinate 20,806,614 of NC_061111.1, forward strand.
TAAAAAAATATGACTTTTCCTTATTTAATACTCTTTAAATTAAAATATAAACACCATTTAGTAGGAATATTATAGTAAACTCATGTTATTAATTATTTTTCTTAATCAATAAGTCATCTCAATTTAATGTAATTTGAGACGGAGGGAGTAACTACTAGCTTAGTATAGTATTTTGCACGTATATCTCATATTTTAAGAAACTAACGTAATTATAAATTTATGTATGTATTTAGATATAAATTGAATCTACATGTAACTTACTAAAATATGATTTTATTTATATATATATATATATATATATATATATAAATCTGAGAAAGTAACAAGGGGCCAGGTTAAAAATCTCATGTCCTACTTGCAAGAAACATTCAAGACTCAATAGGAAGTGAATTTAAAACGGGAGGAGATGCACCTTTGATTCTTCTGACTACTTAATTCGACGGTCACATGCTTTTTATGTTCAGTTTTTTCGATCAGAAATTTCTCAACCAAAAGAAAAACATGAAAAATTATCAGAAGTGAGAATTCATTGTCAAATTGTTGAATATGTACAACTTATAGAAATCTTAAAAATTATTAACTAAAAGAAATAAAGAAAGATGATGATTGTGAATGCAAAAATACACTTGAATCAAAGAAAAAAAATAAGAAGAAAACAATCATAGAAGTAAAAAAAGCATGATTCTTGTAATGTTTGTTCTAAAATATCACTTAAATAGAATTGTATAAAACCTTTTTCATACAAGGTAAAATTCTAATCCATTAAAAAGTATTAAATATTATGGTATCAAATTATTTATGATAGTGTTATTTTTATTACTAAGCAAATTATTTAAAAATTAATTATGATATCAAATTATTTATGCCATTGTTTTGTTTCTTACTATATAAATCACGTAATCCACAAAAATATTCTAACAATAACAATTTAATAGAATACTTAAATAATAAAAATTCTCAAATCTAGCATAAGTAGTACACGGGAAATCATGAGTTTTACACGAAAAACTTTCTATTTTTTGTGTTAGTTTTCTTTTATAAATTTAACTATATTATATAGTTCAAATATGGAAGGATTTATTACAAAAATTTTAGTTAATTTAAAATTTTTAAATATTAAAAAAGTAGTAAAAGACAATTTTATCTATTACAAAGACTTTCAATAAAGGGCAAAAAGTTCAAATCACTTTTCTAAGGGTTTTCACACTTTTAATATATTATAGATTCTAGATATAGATTATAGATTATAGATATAGATAGACAATAGATTATAGATATAGATTCAAAATCACAATTTCACTTTTACCCTTATTGGTTCCACTTATAAGACCCCACTTAATTAATAATAATAATAATAATAATAATAATAATAATAATAGTATATTATTTTAATAAAGGATAATTTGGTAAGAAATATAAAGTTTTTACTTATTCTATTTTTTTTTACATATTCTATTTTGCTATTAAATATTACTAGTATACGTACTCGCAGGATGCACACATGAAATGTTTGATATTGAATGCCTCTTTCGAGTGATAAATCATATTACCTTAAACATTCAAGGACTTATAACAAAATCAACTGTCATATTATATCTCAATTATGAAATACAAAAAAAAAAAAAAAACTACCCTTACCTCCATCTCCACCCCACACCCTTCCCCCTTCATCCCTCTCCCACCTCTAATCAAATCTATACGAAAAACAATCATATAATAGTAAAAATAACTTTTATGTTTCATATTTTTTTAAGAATATTGTTCATAATTTAAAGATATAGATTCTTAATTATCCCCTTCCCCCCTCCACCCCCCTCCTCCATCTCTAATCAAATCTTATATGAGTAAAAATAATATGTAATTGTAAAAAGCTTTTGTGTTTCATGTTTTGCTTTATTATATTGTTTATTCGTTTGTCCCCTATCTCTTCCGTTTAAGATTTACAAATAGTTTTTTTATTATATTTGTTAAATTTTTAAATATTTATTTCACACTTTTGTGATGTTTATATACATCAAATCTTCGAAAACTTTATTTTTAATAATTTTTTAAATATTTATTTTACATTTGTGATGTTTATATACATCAGATCTTCAAAAACTTTAGATTCTTTAGTTACATGTCTGACAAAAGATAAATGTAATGTTAGTTGTAAATAATAAAATTTAATTAATAAATCAAATCAAGTATAAACAACATACCTTGGTAATTATTTTGAAAAATCTTATATGCATGATCTATAGCCTCTTTGTCCATGATAGAAATTCTATATAATAAACAATAAAATAAATTATTACAAATAATAATAAAACAATCTAAAATCAAACTTTAAATAATATACATATTGTGTATAGATCTATTAATGTAAGCATATTGCCAACCATAAAGTGGTATAATCAATAAATGAATTTGATTGAATAATTAACGAATAAGTTCAAAAGAAGTTAAAGAATGAAATGAGAAGTTTGATTAGAAATTTAGTTTATATAGAAAGAGTTAATTTTGTCACATCCCTTTTTAAACCAAAAAGATTATATTTTTAAGTTTGAAAGGGTTTTTCTTATTAAGTGACAAAAGATGAAATTATTTCAAAAAGAATTATTTTTACATTCAAATTCAAAGTCGCCACTTGACATAAATTTGGTATGCCAAGTCACCTTTGAAAATCCTTTTTCAAAATGGTTTTGACTCTTTAAAACTGATCTGCCAATAGAGATTTCGGCTAAGGAATTCTGTTGACTGAGGAGAAGGTGTTAGGCACCCCTCAATCCCGTGGTTCGACCATTGTTGCTTTGTGGAGTATATCATCTAGTAGACACTATAAGATGTATAAACAAAACAAACATACAAAACAATAATCACACCAAAATAAAACAAGTCCGATAATAGTGTCCAGTCCAATTATTACAGTCCGAAATAAAATATACTGAAATAAACCTACACTAACCTATACTAATCCTACACTATGCTTTACCCTATGCCTCGGGTCTTGATCACGAACATCCTTCGCATACAAGATTCTTCGGAGCATTTTCCAATGAATAAATACAATGTAACCTCGGGGCATTTTCCGGTAAATGAATACAATTTCAAGTCTTGTACGATAAAGTAGAAAGAACCATACACACACATTCAAACATTCAACAAAAACACCATTCCAAAATTTGCCTGCCCAACCTAACATTTGCCTACTAGTTTCAATCTAAAACATGATATTATCAAAATTAGCAAATCAGACGCCTATTTTTGCATCAAACAACATCAATTAATCAATACAAACTAATCACGTTTATTTTATCCTATCCAATTCTCACCCCCCAAATCCATTCTCAACATGATTAACCAATTCAATATGCAATCCACCAATCAAGTAAATATACAATGCATCAACACAAGAAATATATCAACCCAATACAAATCACGCAAATCATGACATCAACACCACAATAAAATAAACATAGAAAGAAAGAGAGTTAAAAAAATGGACTTCAATTTGACGCTTTATTTCTTCAATTAAACAGAGGAGCTTCACGAATTCAGATCCTCAAACTAATCTGTAAAGTTAAAGAGCTCAAACTAGACTTCTTCTTTCCTTCAACTGATGGTACGACAAACCCAAGACATAGACCCATGAACTCAAGTTTTATCCTAAATCTCAAAATTAATTGACCAGAGTTGGACGAAACAAAGCGGTCGGTTTCGTGGGATATTTATTCACTGATTTTGGGGTGTCTTCGGTGAGAATCGATAATAGTCAGAGCTGATGTTGTTTGCTGGTGGAATTTCACTGAAATTAGCACAAAAGGAGCCTGTTTTGGTAAAAAATAAGGCAGACGCTGGCTGTTGGTAGATGGAGTGATCCGACCAATACCTGCGGTGGATTTGCCGCTGGAACAGTGAGCATACACCACCTTTTTCTCTCGATTTCTCTTATTTACTCGCTATCTCTTCTCTTCTCCAGTGTGTGTGGGGGGGAATTATTGTGTGTTGAATCAAAATGGAGTCTGTTCATGTAGGTGGGTGTGTATTATGTAGCTTGTGTGTACGTATATGTGATGGTCTGTGTATTTGCTGTGTATTGGTGTATGTAAGTGTATTTTTTGAATAAGAAGAAGATGAAGGTATGTGTTGCTATCTGGGTGTATCCCTCCTTTTGTTATGCATATGTGTGAATGAAAAATTCTAGTGGGGTCCCCCCTTTTTGTGCAATTCTGTTAGTATGGTAAAAAAATATAATTAGGAGGAGTGTGTGGGGCACGTGGGTAAAGGTAGTTAGGATGAGATAAAATTTGTTGGGGTGAGGTGTCAAAAATGATTGAGAGTTTGTTAGATTTGTTAATGAGTGAAAATTATCACATGGGTGAAGGTCTATGGTAAAGTGAGGGTAAATTAGTAAAAATACACTCTTGGGATGGACAAAATTACATGTCTACATCATGCCTCTCTTTGGATGTAAACACAAAGTGTTTTCATGCAAAGAAGTAGACAACGAGACAGAATTTTGACCCGACCATTATTCAAAGAAAGAAATAGAAGGAGGAAGGACAATCGAGTTGGAATGTCTAGTGAGGTCCCCCCGAGGTTCCAGCCCGTGGCTCTGTCATTACATTAAAAATAAAAATTACAAGTTAAAAAGATAAATAAAATTACAAAAGTCTTATCTATAAAGCTTCTCTTGACTTTTGTCTTGCTATTTCATTACCCTATTCTCCAGGCGGGCTCTTGACTCGCAATTTCTTTACTCTGTTCTCCAGGCGGGCTCCTAACTTGCAATTTTTTCAACTTGTTTCTTGGTTTTCAATTTCTTCACCTGTTCTTCAGGCGGGCTCCTGACTTGTAATTTTTCAATCTGTTGACTTTCAATTTCTTCACCTTGTTGCTTGACTTTCAACTTCTTCACCTTGTTACTTGACTTTCAAATTCTTCAACTTATTGCTTGACTTTCTATTTATTCGCCCTGTTCTTCGGGCGGACTCCTGAAATCACATCAAAACTAGAAAGAAAATTATCCCAAACAATTGTTACTATAAAGAGAGATTTCATTTGCCAGAAAAGTAAAGTTCCAAAAATAGGAATTAAATTTATTCCCCAGTTTAACATCAGAGGACTTTTGTGACAGTCACATCATAACTACTTGAAAACCCCAAAAAAAGAAATGCATCTTCTATGAGTTAATTGGAATGATTCGACTAGAAAGTGCATTTTCTAGGAGTCAAAAGGAATGACTCGACTAGAAAGTACATTTTCTAGGAATCATGGGGAATGACTCGACTAGGAAGTACATCTTCTAGGAATCAAGGAGAATGACTCGACCAGAAAGTACATCTTCTAGGAATCAAGGGTACAGACTCGACCAGGAAGTACATCTTCTAGAAATCAAGGGGACTGATTCGACTAGGAAGTACATCTTTTAGGAATCAAAGGGAATGACTCGACCAGGAAATACATCTTCTAGGAATCAAGGGGACTGACTCGACCCTGAAGTACATCTTTTAGAAATCAAGGGGAATGACTCGACTAGAAAGTATATTTTCTAGGAATCAAGGGGAATGACTTGACCAGGAAGTTCATCTTTTAGGAATCAAGAGGAATGACTCGATCAGGAAGTACATCTTCTAGGAATCAAAGGGAATGACTCGACTAGGAAGTCCATCTTCTAGGAATCAAGGGGAATGACTCGACCAGGAAGTACATTTTCTAGGAATCAAGAGGAATGACTCGACTAGGAAGTATATCTTCTAGGAATCAAGGGGACTGACTCGACCAGAAGGTATATCTTCTAGGAATTAAGACTTAAGTTAGGAAGTGCATCACCTAACAAGTAAAATTTGCATTACCCAATCAAGGAAGTGCGAATCCTTACAAATGTTACTTGAATTACCCAGACAAGAAAATACGTCTCTTTACAAATGCCACTTGAATTACCCAAGACAATGCATCTCCTTACAAATGCTGCTTGAATTACCCGAACAATAAAATGCATCTATAAATGCTGCTTAAATTATACAGACAAGGAAATGTGTCTCCTTACAAATGTCACTTGAATTACCCAGACAAGGAAGTGCGTCTCCTTACAAATGCCACTTGAATTACCCAAACAAAGAAGTGCGTCTCCTAGAAATATTGAATTATAAGTTTTACCATGGTTTTGATTACCAAATCTGTGCAACAACATTGCCCCCTTGCATTTGTAGATGTGAGTAATTACGAGCTTTGATGTTTAGGATTTGAAGTCCTTGATTTGAAGGTAACATGTTTCCTGTTTCATCAAAGAAAACTTATGAGTTTAAAACATGGTGGTTGGTTTGTAGATTTAGCTTTCGAGGCAATTTCTCTTGCGTTGGTCACATTCAATCTTGTTTCCAACCATTAACGTATGCCGTTGACTTGCTGCATCATTGACCCAAACTCAAATTATTAAGAGTGACTCTGAAAGAAAACACAATACCTCTGCTTTACCATGCTCCTCAGATAAACTCTTTGAACCTTGGTATTTCCATGAGTTTCCAGATTTTTCATTTGAATAACTGACTCAAGAAAACAAAAATAAAAATATAAAGAATAAAGAACAACAATGAATGTTCCTATTGAAACAGAGAAAAGAAAGAAATTATCTGAAAATGACAGATAACTCTAATGATTATGACATGCATTTTGGATTAAACTGTCTGATCTTTCCATCCAAACTTTCACCAAATTTTGTTGAGTTAATGGCACTGAAATTGAGTTATTTCCTTGGTCCAATCACATTTAGAGACCTCATTTGGCTAGTGACGCCTAGAAGGGTTTTCGCCAACAAGCCTCTCTCATTTTATTTCTCTCAGCTCACCATTTTCCTGTGGTGTCCGTGAGCATTTTCACCAATGAGATCTCCTATTTTCATTTCTCTAAACTCACTATCGCTTTATGGTGCCTATGAGGGTTTTCACCAATAAGACCCTCTCATTTTTATTTCTCTCAACTTACCTTCATCTTACGGTGCCCGTGAGGTTTTCACCAATAAGACTCTTATTTTTATTTCTCTCATGATTCCTTATGCTAAGGAAGACAAGAAGTTACCTAAATTCGTATCCATTGCGTGTTTAGCCTTAACATTCTCAAAGATTGATCTAAAGGTCTTTATTTGGTTGTAACTTGGCTTTTGGACAACGTTCGAAAGAAAGGATAGCGTGAGGCCCAAACAACACTTGAAGTGGGGTAGGACTTACAACTTTTAAAATCTACTCAAATAATGAGGATTAACTCATGCCCTAATTTTTTGGACTGGGTAATTCTAAGTTGTTTATTTGTTGGACTGTGCCCTGAGTAGGACAACCTACATATCTCATTTCCGAGAGAGGAGAAGTAGGTCACGCGTAGTTCTGACAACTTATTTTTTTGCTTAATTCTGATTTCTTCTCTCTTTTTTTCTTTATTGACTCTTTTTCTCTTTGAAACTCTTTCTGACTCTATTTTTCCGACACTCTTCTTTTCTTTCTTTTTGACACATTTTTTTCTCTCTTTTTTATGAAACTTTTCGGACACTATTCTTTTGATCAACATTTTTGGGGACCTTTTGCTTACTGTATCTTGATTCCAAAAAGGGGGTATGAAAGAAAATAGAACTAAAGCTCAAATGTAGTAAACAAAGGAGACATAATATTTGGATAGCAGAATGAAATGCCTTCGTCATATCAATCCTTGAAAATACAAGTACATATCATGCAATATGAAATAAAAACTGAAGATCATTTGTGACACTTTAACAACACTAACCTTAACTGAGCATATATGCCACTTCTTCTTCCACACTTGCCAAACATATAACTCCCCCTTTGTTGTACATCTCTCACATCGAATTATCTATGCTTTCGTAGAGCTGATTTTCTTTCTGTTCCTCTTAAGATAGGATCACGCAGCCACTGTTTCACCTAATTGAGACATTTCTTTCAATTGATGACCAAGTTATTGTTGTGATTCTCAAAATAATTGCCTTAATTTTCAAAGGAGACTTCAACTTGTCACCAAATGTCTCAACGCTCTACCTATTTTCTCAGATGCTTTTTCTAGCTCTAGCCCTCCGATTCAATGTTTCATGGTTAAACTGGATTTTAAGATCTGACTAAAAAATCTGCTAGCATGTCATATTACTAGAATCAACATAAAATGTATTGTTTAAAGAAAATAAACAACACATATTTAAAACACAAAGAGAAAGGGACACTTCATTTAGTTGAAATAAAAGATAGAAAGGTTTGAACATAAACAACAAAAGGGACAAAACAAAATAGATCCCGAACTACAACCCTGAAAATAATTCAGATAATAGAAAAAAACATAACAAGCTACCAAACCCCTTTCTAGTAAGAAGAGAAGTGACTTCTTAATTACTGAGCCTGACATCTTAGCCACCGATTTGCACCTCAGTATGATTATAGATTTCACCACTGTCGATGTTCTGTACCATAATTGATTTATCTTGAATCATATTTTCTATTTCTCTTTTCAAAGCACGATAATCTTTAATACTGTGACCCTAAACATCAGAATGATATGCACATCGTACATTAGGATCAAAACTTCTTGAATGCGGGTCAAGAGTATATCCAAGGAGAAGTATACTGTATCTTGATTCCAAAAAGGAGGTATGAAAGAAAATAGAACTAAAGCTCAAATGGAGTAAACAAAGGATGACACAATATTTGGATAGCAGAATAAAATGCCTTCATCATATCAATCCTTGAAAATGCAAGTACACATCATGCAATATGAAATAAAAAATAAAGATTGTTTGTGACACTTTAACAACACTAACCTTAACTGAGCATGTGTGCCACTTCTTCTTCCACACTTGTCAAACATATAACTCCCCCTTTGTTGTACATCTCTCACATTGAATTATCCATGCTTTTGTAGAGCTAATTTTCTTTCTGTTTCTCTTAATATAGGATCACGCAACCACTATTTCACCTAATTGAGATATGTCTTTCAATTGATGACCAAGTTATTCTTATGATTCTCAAAATAATTGCCTTAATTTTCAAAGGAGGCTTCAACTTGTCACCAAATGTCTCAGCGCTCTACCTATTTTCTCAGATGTTTTTTCTAGCTTTAGCCCTCTGATTCAATGTTTCATGGTTAAACTAGATTTTAAGATCTGACTGAAAAATCTGCTAGCATTTCATATTACTAGAATCAACATAAAAT
>NC_061111.1:20818799-20829492 GCF_002878395.1 Capsicum annuum
TGATTAAAGAGTATTGATGTTGGTTTATATAAATGCATGCACCCCCACATACTCAGTACATTCTCAAGTGTTGATCCGCATATACGTCTATGTGCTACATTGTCTTATAATGTAGGTTCAGGTGCTCAGTTCCAACCTCGTCAGTGATTTTCGAGTACCTCTATCTGCATTCCAACAGTGGTGAGTCCTCATGGTTCGATGACCTATATTCATACATCTCCATATTTTGAGAGACTATGTTGTTATTTCCAGTTCATTTCGAGTCAGTTGAGGACCTACCCCAATGGCTCTCTAGTTCATGGATTAGTAGAAGCTTTGTCAGACTAGTTATTAGATTGTGGTTGTGTTGAGGTTTTCAGTATTATGGTCATTTGGACCAAGCATTTTCTCCGTATTTCCTTTCATATGATATGACTATGCTAGTGTTTGAATTATTTCATCTTGAAATGAGTGTTATTACTAGAAACAGGCTCAAAGGGTTAGCTTGGGGCTACTTGTAGCCTAAAGCACCGTGTGACGTCTCGGGAGGCGATTTTACGTCGTTACAACTTATTTGTTCCTCGATCTGCAAACCTGATGATCGAGGATTTCTACTAGGATCTCTTCATAAGAAAGACTATTCTGAATATATGTACCCTCTATAGGGACTAAAACTATTGGGTCACCTATGCACTTTTTAAGCAAAGAGACGTGGAACACTGAATGTAATGAAGTTAAATTTGTAGGCAACTCAAGCTCATAAGCTACCTTTTCAAAGCGACTGAGAGTTTGGTAAGGACCGACATATCGAGGACTAAGTTTTCCCTTCTTGCCTAACCTTTTCACTCCCTTCAGGGGAGATATTTTCAAGAATACAAGATCGTCGATCTCAAACTCAAGTTCTTTTACTAAACACGCATGAATGGGAATATGAGAACACAACTGAGCCTGAAATGTGATAGATGAACTGAATATCATGAACTGAACTGAGCCTCTGAGTACATGGCTTACGGTTGAGATTGGAAGTTAAGGGTCAACTTATGAGTACCCACTACTCCAATTGGATTTGTTACGTGAAGAGAAATTGAATGCTTAGATCATGAAAGCTCGGGGGATTATAGTGTATCTCCCTCTTAGGACATTATGTCCGCTGAAGGATGCTGACTTGGTTGAGCTACTGAGGAAAGACTGGGACAATGCACAGGGCACCTATGAACAGAATCGTGACTAAATATCTGGGATCTAAAACTGAGGCATGATACATGAACTGAGTTGAACTTGTAACTACCAGAATGCTCCATTCTGGAATGGTCATATTCATAAGACTTCAGATAGGATGACTGGGTAGAAAGATGGGAAACCATACGAGCTTGTCCACCTGACTGCTAAACTGATTGTTGGCTTACGGACTAACTTATACTGAAAACTTATACTCAATTGAAGCATTTTTTGACACTCTTTCTATAAAATTCTACTAACTTTAGGGAGCAGGAAAATCTTGGCATAGTCTGAAAAAGACATCTGAATAAGAAATCACCACGGGATACAATTCTATAATATAGAGCAAGGCCTACAAAAAGTCATCTAAGATAGAGTTACTAAGCCTTATGCACTGCAACTACAAACTTTCAAGCTAAGACATATTCCTCGAATACCCTCTCAACTATATTCTACACCTTAGCAAGGCGCTTTACCTTAGACTACTGAAAATATTCACATGGGCGCTGAGCACGAATGCCTAGATGTACTAACTTATCTAATTAACTGAGTGGCTGATAGCTGAATACTAGTCATGTAGGATTGAATTTTACTTAGTCTGGACTGAAACTGTAAAGTATTATGCATACACGGTAAGGACCGATTGAGTAACATGAGATAAATGAGCATGAATTCATGAAAACTAAATTATTTAAGAATACAAGACCAAGCGTATAACATGATTCTAAAATAGTCTATAAACTGAGGTACTGAAATACTGATAGCTGAATAACTGATAACTTTACGCTATGGTCAAGCAAACTTGAAATTGAAATGAGTTACTGATTTGATTACTCGACTGAGACTGTAACTAAGACGGTAATTGAGACTCATACTAAAACTGAATACTGGGTTCTGATAACTACGTGATGGATACTGACATAAACTGAGGATCTGAATAGACACTTACACTCGGCATTTTCTCAACTTCTTATCTTATGAAAAATTCTGATTCCCCTCCCTTCAATAGCTAAATACACTTCTTGCTAGCCATTTACTTAGCACACTAACCTGATATTCAAGCCTATTTTCATAACTACAGCCTCATATAAAGCAAGAATGCAAAACTCTTTCCTCATCATGAAATATTTACTCTCTCCCATCTAAGCAATCGCTCATCACTACATTATTTCATAAGAAATGTTCACTAAGGGGTTAAAATAGGAGGACCTGAAGCATGAATAAATACAATGTTGAACTCGACACTTAACTGGGGCCTGAGGAATAGAATATCAACACCATGGATTTATCAAAAGATCTAAATTGAGGATATACATGACATAATCTGAATTTAGCCTACCGTTAGGAGTGTAGCACGAGTCATGGAAACGGGGCATACTGTAAAGCATAACATGAGTACATGAGCCATGAGTTGCATGACCTGAGTCTAGAGTTTCTGTATTCATGAAACATGATTCATAATACTGAGTGAACTGAAACTCCTTACACTAGGAACTGTAAGCGTACATGATTTTTGCTAACGTGCACAAATACGAGCTATTATCATAGAGCTGACATGTAATACATAAATAGATAAGATACCATGATAACTGATGGGTTTTGAGAATCTGAAGTACAATTTTGAGATGATCTGCGAGTTCATCCTTATTACGGGAATACACAAAAGTTTCATCTATGTAGACTATGATGAACATGTCCAAGTACTGCTTGAAGACGCGGTTCATCAAGTCCATAAAGTCTACTAGAGCATTGGTAACACCAAATGACATGACTAGAAATTCAAAGTGACCATACTGAGTTCTAAAAACTATTTTTGGAATGCCACATTCTGACTCTAAGTTGGTGATAGCCTGATCTGAGGTCTATCTTAGAAAAGAAACTTACACCCTAAAATTGGTCAAACAAATCATCGATTCTGGGAATTGGATATTTGTTCTTAACTGCGACTTTATTTAGTTAACGGTAGTCTATACACATCCTAAGACAACCGTCTTTCTTACGCATAAATAGAACTGGTGCACCCCAAGGGGATACGTTGGGCCTAATGAAACCCTTATCTAGGAGATCCTTCAACCGTTTTTTTAATTCTATAAGTTATGGTGGAGTCATTCTGTATGACGAAATAGATATAGGCTGAGTATCTAAAAGAAGGTCTATTCCGAAGTCAATTTCCCTCTCGGGTAGAACTCTGGGAAGATCTTCAGGAAACACATCTGGGAATTCACATGCTACTAGAACTGAATCAATATTAGGAGTATCGAAACTATAATCCTTAACTCAAACGAGATGATAGACACATCTCTTAGATGTCATTTTTCTCGCCCTTAGGTAAGAAACAAACTGACCCCTAAGTGCTGAAATACTACCCCTCTATTCGAGGACAGGTTCATTTGGAAATTAAAAATGGACAACTCTATTTCTACAGTCAACTGAAGCATAGCATGAGTAAAGCCAATCCATGCTGAGAATGACACCAAAAGCTGTCATCTCTAATTCTACCAAGTCTGCTGAAGTGACTTTCTGAGATACCATAACCGGACAGTTCCTGTATACCCGTCGGGTTATGATAGATTTACCCACTGGGGTATAGAATGAAAAGGGCTCTACTAGGATTTCGGGACTGACTCTAAAGTCAAAGGCTATATAAGGAATTACAAAGGACAAAGAAGCTCATGGATCTAGCAGAGCATAAACGTGCAAATGGTAAACTTGTAACGTACCGGTGACTACATCAGGAGAACTTTCCTGATCTTATTAGGACTAAAGTGCATAAATCCTATTTTGGCATTGCCCACTGGTGGCATTAGAAGTGGTACCCTACTGATTCAGGCGACCAAACTGAGCTAAAGGGAAATTATAATGACTCCACGAACCTGATTGAGGACAATCTCTGATTCTATGGCCTGGCTTTCCATATTCAAAATATACATCACTTCCAGCTAGGCAGATACCCTGATGGTTTCTGCCACATTTCTGGCAAGGAGGATTTGTTTGGCCACTCTTTGGCCTTGGTATTCTGGACCTCTTACTCCTCATTTTGTGGAGCTTGAGTCATAAGCCTAGATAGGATTGTAACCAGCTGATTGTTCTGGGCTATGACTAAATAAGCTAAGGCAGTGAAAGTATTCCTGAGTTCGGAGTGAGACATATGCTCATTTAGGGGATCTACTTGAATAGGCTGAGGTGCTGGCTGATTTTCATTCCTTATTCCATTAACTATTATGGGAGGCATATTTTGTAGATGAAAGGAAGGAATGAATTAGACTGAGAGTTTAACTTGCTCATTCGCATGACATAAATACTGAAAAAAGGGAAACTTTTCCCGAAATGCCTCATAGCCTTTTGTTCATAAGTATGGAGAGCTACATTCCTATGTACAAGACTCTACTAGATGTGGCTTTCAAACTTTCTAGGACTCTATTGAACATTAACTTTGATACCAAGTTTGTAATGCCTCAAGTTTATACCCCGGATGCTACACGGTGCTAGCGACCTAGAAGGACCACCAGATAACCCATGACTGGTACCTACTATGAGCACTAAATAATAATAACACTGTAATAATAACATAACTAAAATAAGTGTGGAAGTTAGGCTAAAAATGCCATAAGTTTCATAATTGAAAGACCAATACAAAATACTGAAAGACGAATATTGAAAACTCTAACCTCCATCTGAAATACTTTAGTCTGAAAGCCTATAACTGTCTGAATAATGGAATTGATGGGACAAGCCCCCAACTAAATTTGACTACTGAAAAATGTACTGAAATACTGAAATAATACTCTATCCTTGAAAAATAAGGACTCACCACTAAGTCTGCTACTGATAGGCTGGGCTGCTAAGTACGGTCAGGAGTCCGTGCATCTGAACCTATGATATAAGACATAATAGCGCAAAAAAAAAGTTAGTATTAGTACTTTAAATGTACTGGTATGCTAAGTGAGGTAGGCTGATATGAATGGGTTCGTATGCATGAACAATAACTGACTGAGTAACATGAATATAACTGAATGAAAGAACATGTATGAATACATAAACTCTAACTGAGATCATGTTAATACTGGTTACTGAGTTCTGAATACTGATTAACTAATATTTGAGTTTACTAATACTGTAATACTAATATCAGAGTGACTGTTTCTGACAGTCCTAATTTTGTAGAATAGAACTGACTTCTACATTGAGCTGGGTGACTGTATCTGACAGTCCTGATTCTGTAGAACTGAAATAAGTTCTATACTGAAATTGAAACTAAAACTGAAATCATAGAAAGTAATCATTTAACTGACATGCCCATCTTTGAATGGATTGGGGTCAAACTTATAACTCCTGGAAGGGTGTTAATACCATGCCATGAGTAAAGACAAGTTGTGAGTTAACCCTCTCTGACAGAAAGCTCTTTCTTCAACCCTCGTTGGCAGAAAAACTCATACGAGATGTATCAACCCTAGTCTAGTAGAAAGATATCTCAACCTACGCTTGCTACATAGTTCTGTAACATAGGGATTGCTACTAAGGATCAAACCCTATGCTGGCAGGGATGCCTCTATCTCTAGGTTTGCTCGGTGCTGAATCCTACTCTCAACCGAATAGACATTGAACTGATATCTAGTCTATACTAGGCTTGATTGAACTATTACTAATCGTACTGTCTAACTGAACTGAACTGAATTCACTGGGCTTTGCTAACTAATGGAATACTACTAAATCTGGTTAACTGACTAAGTTCACTGAATTCTAAACTACATACTAAAAAGAGACTAATTACTGAGTACTACTATTCATAACACTACTGAGACTGTTCTATAACTACTGTAGCTCTAGGTAAACAACTAGGTTTTTGGGTATTGAATACCCCCAAGACTCGATAGCATAAAAAGTAAAGCATAGAGTAAACTTGAAAATTATAACACTATGCACTTGTTCATAACTCATCCATAGGGACATTTTATCAAACACTTGTAAGGCATAAGTTTACACTTACACTAGCATGTCATTATTTTTCTCCGTTTAATTCACATGAGCATTTTAACAAACACCTAGGGAACACAACTATGCATCTAATACTAAAACAACATGTAGGTATCATAATATAAATTCCAAAATTCACAAATTCAATGGATTTAACATGAATTCACATGATACTACACATATGATAATTAATTCCACATGAATCTTGTAATAAACCATGGAATGGAAACCCAATTAACATTATAATCATGAATACACTTAAATCCAATCATAAAAATCATGAAATCAATCTACTTAAAGTTTAAAAGAGTTTCTTGAACTCCAAGGGTGAAAGGAATCCTTGGATGAACACTTCACATACCTGAGTACTTGAATTAATGAAGTTTGATAGTGAGTTTTTAAATCTTGAACCTTGAATGAGAAGCCCTAGGGGTTTGCCCTTGAGTAATCCTAAGAATAGTGAATGGATTTTGCCTCTAAAGCATCTAAATCTCATGTTTTGGGGGCTGATAGACGTGAAAAATTATCCAAATAGCCCTGAGGATGCGGATTTTTAATGACTGAAAATTGGTATAGCGATGAGCAGATCGGCACGCCGCGTTGATGGGATCGACGCGATGGCCGACGCTCCGCATTGAGTTAATGTTGGTTCACTGGAAATTGCACTGGTAGCTGGGAAAAAATATCCATCGATGTGATAGGCGATGCGGCGCAATGAGTTCACATCGATACACTGGTTTGGACTCCCAAACGTGCTTCAAACAATGTTAAAAAAATCCATAACTCATCCGAGAACACCCACTGACGTTCCTAATCATGAAGCAACTTAAAGATTGATATTTGATAGTCATAAGGGTCGCAAAATAAGATCGCCAACTATGAAGGCTAAAATAACTCTAAGTATGAATACTTAGCTAAAATTTTCTAAGTCTGGGACCCCTTAATAAGCTTTAAAGGACTAAAAAAAAATTCCTTTACTAGGCTCAAGTTTCATTTTTGTATGAAATTCAAAATCAAAAACCCAAAAAGATTTTCTTTGGTAATCATAGGTTTTATTTTGTATAGGGATGTTAAACCTGAAAAAACTCAAAAAATATTTTCGCCAATTCTTTTGATAATCTATTATTTTCTTTTCTTCATAAAGTTTCGAAAAAAAAAAAGGAAAGAGCTTGATTGGCCATTTTCTGGCCAAATTTCATGAACCACGCACACCTGATTCTCCTTTCTTGAGAGTGAGATACATAGGCACCCTTTTAGGGTTCGGTGATCTTTTCAAAAGAAAAGGAGAAATTTTTTTTGGGAAAGTGTTAAACTCTAATTCATTTGTTATCTCTTGTTCAGTTAATTTAAGGTGGTTGGTTTGTGGCATTTTGGTTGGTCCTCCATATTGTACCGAGTTGAAAGGAAAGATACGATCAACAAAGATACTGAGATTATTTTCACTAATCAGATAGAGAATTCAGGGAATGAGAATTCAGGATCAAATAAAGAGATGTTAAAATTATGGCAACAAATGGCAGAGATGCATCGGGTATGAGCCAGTGGCTTGCCTCTACCTTCATTACTTAATGATTTCATTTTCAATTACCCGTCACTTTCTCAGGCGTAGTCTTTCATTCCCACAGGTACACCACAACACGTGTTGGGATTTACTCTGTAACGGTACTATCACAGCACTTCTAGTGTGCCTTTGGCAATTTTTCAACAGAGGCCCACTGCTCATCTTGCACCACCTGTGACACCTGTGTTCGTCGCTCCACCACCACCTAAAGCCTCTACTTTTGATGTTCATCAACCGGTTGTGCTTCCCCACTCTACGAGAGATCCTGTATTGAATATTTTTAGTGATCAACGTTATGCTCTTGATCCCACATTTAAGTTGACTGGTCCCTATGGCTATACTCAACCGCCCGAATTTCCTCTTAATGCTAAAAACCTGTTATGACAGAAGAACAAGAGGAGATAACCCGAAAGGTAAAAAGTTTAGAATTGGCTATGAATAACCTTCTAGGACTTGGGAGGTACAAAAGTGTCTCATATAAAGACTTATGTATGTTTCCAGGTGTCAACCTTTCCCTCGGCTTTAAGATGCCAAAGTTTGAGAAGTATGATGGATATGGAGATCCAGTGGCATATTTGAGATATTATTGTAACCAATTAAGAGGTGTTGGAGGCAAAGAAGAACTGCTCATGGCTTACTTTGGTGAGAGTTTTTTAGGTCTAGCCTCAGAGTGGTTTGTTGATCAGGGCATTGACATGTGGAATAATTAGGATGATTTAGCTAATGAATTTGTGCAACAATTCCAATATAACGTGGAATTAATCCCGAATGAAAAATCCCTAACCGGTTTGAAGAAGAAGAACACTGAGAGTTTCAAGAAGTATGCGATCAGATGGCGTGAACAAGCTGTTAGGGTGAAACAACCAATTAAAAAAAGTAAGATAGTGGAGGTGTTTATTCAAGCATAGGATAAAGCATATTATCAACAAGTTTTACTAGCATTAGGTAAGCCATTTACTGAGATCCTTAAAATAGGGGAGATGATAGAAGATGAAATTAAGACCAATCGCATTGTGAGTTTTGCAACATCGAAAGTGACAACTCAAGCAATTCAAAAGGGTTCAGAAAGTATTGGGGAGAAGAAGAATGAGGAAGATGCATCTACTATTGTAGTTGGACAGCGGGCACGGTCAAGAAGACCACGTCGTCGTGGCTCTCAAGCTCAATCCCAACTTCATACCCAATCTCCACATACTCACTCCTAAAATCCATGATACTCTATTCCCCCACCTCCATATCCAGTATACAATGCATAACTATATGTTTAATCCCCTTCTTACCCATAATGGTAGGCACCAACTCTGCAGAGTCATCCTCTAACTCCACAAACATACCAAAGCCCTTCTAGGCCAGATTTTTCGATCTAAGCCAAACAATGAAATGAGGCAAAAGTTAAGGAATAACTTCATACCAGTAAGAGAGTCGTATTCTAGCTTATTCCAGAGATTAGTACAGTAAGGTATGATCACTCCTCTCCTTAGGTATATTCTTGACCCGCATTCAAGAAGTTTTGATCCTAATGTATGATGTGCATATCATTCTGATGTTCAGGGTCACAGTATTAAAGATTATCGTTCTTTGAAAAAAGAAATAGAAAATATGATTCAAGATAAATTTATTATGGTGCAGAACATCGACAGTGGTGAAATCTATAATCATGCTGATGTGCAAACTGGTGGCTAAGATATCAGGCTCGGTAATTAAGAAGTCATTCCTCTCCTTACTAGAAAGGGGTTTGGTAGCTTGTTATGTTTTTTTCTATTATCTGAATTATTTTCAGGGTTGTAGTTCGGGATCTATCTTATTTTGTGCCTTTGGTCGTTTATGTTCAAACCTTTCTATCTTTTACTTTAACTAAATAAAGTGTCCCTTTCTCTTTGTGTTTTAAATATGTGTTGTTTATTTTCTTTAAACAATACATTTTATGTTGATTCTAGTAATATGACATGCTAGTAGAATTTTCAGTCAGATCTTAAAATCTAGTTTAATCATGAAACATTGAATTAGAGGGCTAAAGCTAGAAAAAAAACATCTGATAAAATAAGTAGAGCGCTGAGACATTTGGTGACAAGTTGAAGCCTCCTTTGAAAATTAAGGCAATTATTTTGAGAATCATAAGAATAACTTGGTCATCAATTGAAAGACATGTCTCAATTAGGTGAAATAATGGTTGCATATCCTATCTTAAGAGGAACAGAAAGAAAATCAGCTCTACGAAAGCATGGATAATTCGATGTGAGAAATATACAACAAAGGGGGAGTTATATGTTTGACAAGTGTGGAATAAGAAGTGGCACACATGCTCAGTTAAGGATAGTGTTGTTAAAGTGTCACAAATAATCTTCATTTTTTATTTCATATTGCATGATATGTACTTGCATTTTCAAGGATTGATATGACGAAGACATTTTATTCTGCTATCCAAATATTGTGTTATCCTTTGTTTACTCCATTTGAGCTTTAGTTTTATTTTCTTTCATACCTCCCTTTTGGAATCAAGATACAGTATACTTCTCCTTGGATATACTCTTGATCCGCATTCAAGAAGTTTTGATCCTAATATACGATGTGCATATCATTCTGATGTTCAGGTTTACAGTATTAAAGATTATCGTGCTTTGAAAAGAGAAATAGAAAATATGATTCAAGATAAATTGATTATGGTGCAGAACATCGACAGTGGTAAAAGTTATAATCATGTTGATGTGTAAATCGGTGGCTAAGATGTCAGGCTCAGTAATTAAGAAGTCACTTCTCTCCTTACTAGAAAGGGGTTTGGTAGCTTGTTTTATTTTTTTTTCTATTATTCGAATTATTTTCAGGGTTGTAGTTCGGGATCTATCTTGTTTTGTCCCTTTTGTCATTTATGTTCAAACCTTTCTATCTTTTATTTCAACTAAATGAAGTGTTCCCTTTCTCTTTGTGTTTTAAATATGTGTTGTTTATTTTCTTTAAACAATA
>NC_061111.1:20832492-20838980 GCF_002878395.1 Capsicum annuum
TAAAATTTCATAAATTGCAGAGAATTATAGTTTAAATAAGCCTTTGGACACAAGGGTGAAAGGATTACCCTTGTTCAAAACCCTACATACCTTGAATTAGAAGCTTTGGATGAACTCTCGCTTTTGAAACTCTATTCGTACTCTTGAATGAGGGTTCTTGAAGCCCTTGATTTGGGAACCTTGAATCTTGACTCAATTCAAAAAATCTATGGTGGATTCTTGAGATTCTTGGAAGAGGTTTTGGATACTTAGGGTTCTTGTTGAGAGAAAACTTGAGAAAAAATTCGTAGAATGCTTGTAATTGACTTCAATTTAGTGTTTGCATGGTTTAAGAGGCTTGAAAAAAGTCCAAAGTGCCCTTTTTAACTTTTGTACGAAGCTGGAAAAATTAAACTGGGAACCCGATTTTATGGGCCACCGCGACGTGCCACTATCGCGGTGGCTCACTGGAAATTGACAAATGGGAATCTGGGAGTCACTGCGATGCGGAGCCATCGCATTGTCCCACTGGTTGGGACTTGGAACTTCAGCGTGACGCGTCACAATCGTGCTAGGCCACTGGAAATTGACTATTGAGAAATTAGAGTCCTCTGCGACGCGCCACTATCGCGGAGTTCCACTAGAATTTGACAATTGTCAAATAGACCCTCTCCGCAATGCGCCAAGCACTAAAATGACGTTGTTTTACGACTAAGACTTAAATTAGCCATAACTTTTTACCCGGGTATTGGATTTGGGCGAATCTTATATCGACGGAAATCTTATCAAATTTTCCATGTGATAAAAAATCGAAATTAGGGAAATTCTAAATGGTTAACACAATACTCACCTAGGAAGTCACTTCTTAATATTTTAGGGCTAAAATCACGCCTCACTTGACACGCCCTAAGGCTCATTCTATGAGAGAATTTTTGCGGGGTCTTAAAATATCTCCCCTTTGAAAACATTCGTCCTAGAATGTCGCTAGTTAGACTAAGAACACAGAAAAAACAGAGTACACATAGCTGAAGCAAGTTGCTAAAATGAGCTCAAAATCTCTCTAAACTCTCGAATGCCTCGGAAATTGCAAGAAATCATACAAGGATAGATGCATATAACTGAACTTTAGATTATAAGGGATGAACTAAGGAAGAATAATGCCTTCGAATTGATCTGAACTTGTGGAAAAGAGGTGCAGGTACTTGGCTCGCATGTCTGCTTCTGCCTTCCAAGTAGCACCCTCAACAGACTGGTTCCGCCACAAAACTTTGACCAAGGGAACTTCTTTGTTCCTTAGTCTACAAATCTGAAAATCTAGGATCTCAATAGAAAACTCATCGAAGGAAGACTATTCTGAATATCGGCATTCTTTGAAGGATCTACTACAACAGAATCACCAATATGCTTCTTAAGCATGGAGACATGAAAAATAGGATGAACAACTAACAACTCTGCAGGAAACTCAATCTCATAGGCCACCTTACCAACATGGTTCAATACTCTATAAGGGGCAACATAACGGGGACTAAGCTTTCCCTTTTTACCAAATCTTTTCACCCCTTTCATGGGTGAAATCTTCAAGTATACCAAATCATCCACTTTAAACTCAAGATCTCTTTTCCTCACATCGGCACAAAACTTTTGACAACTCTGGGCGGTCTTCAACCTCTCTCTAATCAACTTAACTTTCTCCATAGCTTCAAGCACTGCATCAGGCCCAGTCACGGTAGCTTCACCCACTTCAAACCAACCTATCGGTGATATACATCTCCTACCATACAAGGCCTCAAATGGTGCCATCGCGATGCTAGCATGGTAACTATTGTTACAGGCAAACTCTATCAATGGAAAATGCTTATCCCAGCTACCTTTAAAATCATGAGCACATGCCCTCAACATATCTTACAGGGTCTGAATGGTCCTCTCAGCCCGACTATCTATCTGTGGATGAAAAGCAGAACTCAAAAGGACTTGGGTACCAAGACCCTGTTGGAACGCCTTCCAAAATTGAGAAGTAAATTGAGTGCCCCTATCCAAAATGATAGACAAGGGAACTCCGTGCAGCCTGACTAACTCCTAGATATACAATCTAGCATAATCCTCAGCTGTATAAGACGTATGCACGGGCAAGAAATGCATGAACTTAGTCAGTCTATCTACAACAACCCAAATAGAATTATGATAACGACGCAAAAGAGGCAACCTAGTTACGAAGTCCTTATTCACCACCTCCCACTTCTAAGTGGGTGTACCAAACTCTTGTATCATACCACCATATCTTTGGTGCTCTACCTTAACCTATTGGTACATTTCATACTTTGCTACAAACTCGGCTATGTCATTCTTCATACCATTCTACCAATAGATTTCCTGCAAGTTGCAGTACATCTTGGTAGCACCAGGATGAATAGAATATCGCGCGCCATTCACTTCATCCATAATCCTCTGCTTCAGATCATTAACACATGAAACACACAATCTACCTTGAAATCTCAACACTCCATCTCCCCCTTGGGAGAAAGCCTCTACCTTTTGGCCCTTAACTGACTTCTTCAGTCTGACCAAACTAGGATCCCTATCTTGTTTTTCCTTCACTTCTAAAACTAAAGAGGATTTGGAACTCCTCTGCACCAATGTACTCCCCTCGGCTGAATCAAGCAACCTAACACCCAATCTAGCCAGACAATGCATATCGTGACCTAACTCTTTCTTACCTTCCTCTACATGAGCAACACTACCCATAGACAATCTACTAAGGGCATCTGTCACTATGTTGGCCTTGCCCGAGTGATACAACACACTTATATCATAGTCTTTTAACAACTCTAACCACCTCCTCTACCTAAGATTCAACTCTCTATGAGTAAACACATACTGCAGGCTATTATGATCAATTAACACATCAACATGAACACCATAAAGATAGTGTCTTTAGATTTTCAAAGCAAAGACCACAACAACTAACTCAAGATCATGGATTGGGTAATTCTTCTCATGTAGCTTTAACTGTCTAGAGGCATAGGCTATAACCTTACCTCTTTGCATCAATAGATAACCCAAACAAATTCTAGAGACACCATAATACACCATAAAACCATCTGTACCATCAGGCAAAGTGAACACAAGAGCTGAAGTAAGTCGAGTCTTCAACTCCTGAAAACTCTTCTCACGGAGTCTGACCACTGGAACTCAACTTTCTTTTGGGTCAACCGGGTCATAGGAGATGCTATAGAAGAGAAACCTTCAACAAAACGACGGTAGTAGCCAGCTATACCCAAGAAACTCCTAACGTCAAATGGGGAGATAGGTCTAGGCTAATTTTTCACAGCTTCTGTCTTTTAGGGATCAACTCTAATACATTTGGCTGAATTACTGAATTTGGCGAACAACTAGTGCTCTCTGAGGGTTTGCAAGACAATTCTAAGATGATTCGCATGGTCATTCTCATTACGGAAGTACACAAGTATATCATCTATGAAAACAATGACAAACATATCTAGATATTGCTTGAACACTCGATTCATGAGGTCCATGAAGGCGGCTGGGGCATTGGTTAGCCCGAAGGACATGACTAGAAACTCAAAGTGACCATAGTGGGTTTGGAAGGTTGTCCTTGGAATATCACACTCCCTCACTTTAAGTTGATGAGAGCCGGATCTAAGGCCTATCTTGGAGAAATAACTTGCACCTTGCAACTGATCAAATGGGTCATCAATTATCGAAAGAGGATACTTATTTTTGACTGTGACCTTGTTAAGCTGATGATAGTCAATGAACATATGCAAAGAACCATCTTTCTTCCGCACGAATAAAATAGGTGCGCCCCAAAGAGAAATAATGGGCCTTATGAAACCTTTGTCTAAAAGATCTTTGAGTTGTTCTTTCAACTCCTTAAGCTCAGCAGGTGCCATACGATATGGCGGAATAGAAATGGGATGAGTGTTAGGAAGAAGGTCAATCTCGAATTCTATCTCCCTATTGGGAGGTATCCCTGGGAGATATTTTAGAAAAATATCAGAAAACTCATTAACAATGTTGACTGACTAAATAGTTGGAGCCTTGGTCTTAGTGTTTTTGATTCTAACTAAGTGATAGATCAACCTTTGGATATTAGCTTTCTGGCTTTGAGATAGGAGATAAAATAACTCTTGGAAGATACCGAACTCCCAGACCACTCAAAAATTGGCTCATCAGGGAACTAAAAATTGACTACACGGGTACGATAGTCTATAGATGCATAACAAGAATGAAGTCAATCCATACCCAGAATAAGGTAAAAATCCACTATGTCTAACTCTACCAAATCAGCAAGTATGACTCTATGAAAAACAGTAATAGGACAATCTCTAGACACTTGTTTAGCAACAACTGACTCCCCTACTGATGTGGAGACTAGGAAAGGCTCAAGAATCCTTTCAGGGCTCATTTTGAAATTCATAGCCACAAGTGGGGTCACATAGGAGAGACTTGACCTAGGGTCCAACAACACATAAGCATCAAAATAAAAGACGCAGAGCATACCAGTAACAACATCGGGAGAGTCCTCCTACTCCTGATGGGATGGTAAGGCATAGAATCTGTTCTGGCGCTGACTGCCAACAGTGATAGATGAAGCGCCCTGAGCAGGGGTAGGACTGGGTACAGGAGCTGGTGCACTAGTAGCCAGTGCCTAAGGTCGGGTATATATGTTCCCCTGTCTAGCATGAGGACAATCTCTAAGTTTGCTATCCTGCTTGCCACAACTAAAACAACCCCTCAAATCTACAAAACACTCATCAGGATGATCCCTACCACACTTATCACAAGGAGGATAACGGGGCCTGTTACTAACACTGTTCTACGACCTAGACATAAAGGATCTACCCCTTTGCTCCTGCCTATTTCTAGGCGCGGGAGCACTAGCTAATGAAGGCGCTGGCATAGACGGACGCCTCTGAAACTGAAGGTGGTTCCCTCCATGGAACCTAAGCTGGCTATACTCATGCTACTCATATTTAGCCCTCTTGTTACCCCTCACTCAATCTCTCTTCCTAATTTTATCCGTCTCTATCTTTGGGCATGTATCATCAACCTAGCCAGATCCATATCTCTATACAGCATCTCAGTCTTACACTTCTTCAGTACTAACCCAGAAACATCGGTCACGAACTTGCTCATACTAACCCAGGTGTTAGAAATCAAATTAGGAGCATACTTGAACAACTGATTGAACTTCAAGCAGTACTCCCTAACAGTCATGGAGCCCTGCCTCAAGTTCATAAACTCCTCAATATTTGCTTTCCTTATCTCAAGCGGAAAGTACTTGTCCAAGAATGTATCTTGGAACACCTGCTAAGTCATAGGAGTAGAATCCTCACCTCTACCCTTCTTCCACGATACAACCCAGTCATAAGTTATGTCCTTCAACCTGTAAGATGCCAACTCAACACTTTCTTCCTCAAAAACATGTATCACCTGCATGATCTTTCTCACCTCCTCAAGGTACAACTATGGGTCCTCACCTGCCTTAGACTCATAAAACTCTTGCAGATTCATCAAATGAAATCATGGATTCTAGCTGTGGCTTTATCACCTCCCTACTAATTAGAAACTGTGGCCAGGTTATTGGCCTAAATATTAGAGGTGACTACTTGGGCTAATACCTGAAAGGCTGCCCAAAACTCAGCATGAGACACCGTCTCATTCAAAGGATCAATAAGCTGGGGTTACTCATTATTATTTTTGCGAGCATCCGCTCTTCGAAGAGGCATTTTCTAAAATAGAAGAGCACAAATTATTAGATGAGAGGGACAAATGCAGGCACGGTAGAATCTGAAAGAAAGAAATAACTTTTTCCTAAAATATCTTGTAGCCTCTTGCTCATAGATGTGGTGCGCTACACACCGATGATCAACACTCTACTCAACGTGGCTTGTCAGACTCCCTAGGAATCCTTTAAAACCTTAGGCTTTGATACCAAGTTTGTAACGACCTAAAATTGCCTCTCGAGACGTCACACGGTGCTTAAGGCTACAAGTAGCCCCAAGCTAACCCTTTGAGCCTGTTTCTAGTAATAACACTCATTTCAAGATGAAATAATTCAAACACAAGCATAGTCATATCATATGAAAGGAAATACGAAGAAAACGCTCAGTCTAAACGACCACAATACTGAAAACCTCAACACAACCACAATCTGATAACTAGTCTTACAAAGCTTCTACTAATCCATGAACTAGAGAACCGTTGGGACAGGTCCCCAATTGACTCAAAATGAATTGGAAATAATAACACAGTCTCTCAAAATATGGAGATGTCTGAATATAGGTCCTCAAACCATGAGGACTCACCACTGTAGAAATATAGATAGAGGTACTCAAAAATCACTGACGAGGTTGGAACTGAGCACCTGAACCTACATTATAAGACAATGTAGCACATAGACGTATATATGGATCAGCACTTGAGAATGTACTGAGTATATGGGGGTGCATGCATTTATATAAACCAACATCAATACTCTTTAATCA
>NC_061111.1:20841980-20895807 GCF_002878395.1 Capsicum annuum
TAAAATTTCATAAATTGCAGAGAATTATAGTTTAAATAAGCCTTTGGGCACAAGGGTGAAAGGATTACCCTTGTTCAAAACCCTACATACCTTGAATTAGAAGCTTTGGATGAACTCTCGCTTTTGAAACTCTATTCGTACTCTTGAATGAGGGTTCTTGAAGCCCTTGATTTGGGAAACTTGAATCTTGACTCAATTTAGAAAATCTATGGTGGATTCTTGAGATTCTTGGAAGAGTTTTTGGATACTTAGGGTTCTTGTTGAGAGAAAACTTGAGAAAAAATTCATAGAATGCTTGTAATTGACTTTAATTTGGTGTTTGCCTGGTTTAAGAGGCTTGGAAAAAGTCCAAAGTGCCCTTTTTAACTTTTGTACGAAGCTGGAAAAATTAAACTGGAACCCGATTTCATGGGCCACCGCGATGCGTCACTATTGCGGTGGATTATTGGAAATTGACAAATGGGAATCTAGGAGTCACCGCGACGCAGAGCCATCGCATTTTCCCACTAGTTGGGACCTAGAACTTCAACGCGATGCGTCACAATCGTGCTATGCCACTGGAAATTGACTATTGAGAAATTGGGGTCCTCTGCGACGCACCACTATCGTGGATTTCCACTGGAATTAGATAATTGTCAAATAGACCCTCTCTGCGATGCGTCAAGCACTAAAATAATATTGTTTTATGACTAGGACTTAAATTATCCATAACATCTTACCCGGGTATCGGATTTGGGCGAATCTTATATCGACGGAAAGCTTATCAAATTTCCCATGTGATAAGAAATCAAAATTAGGGAAATTCTATATGGTTAACATGATACTCGCCTAGGTAGTCACTTCTCAATCTTTTAGGGTCAGAATCATGCCTCACTTGACACGCCCTAAGGCTCATTCTATGAGAGAATTTTTGCGGGGTCTTACAGAAGTTCCGGTAGTCAAAGTTCTTTGGTGGAATCAGTCCATTGAGGGAGCTACTTGGGAAGCAAAAGCAGATGTGCTGACCAAGTATCCTCATCTCTTCTTCGCAAACTCAGACTTAGCTCAAGGTAACAGTCTTCCTTAGAATGGCTTTGATGTGAAACAAGATTATAGAAGAAAGATAGCAATTAAAGATAAAAAAAAATAAAGAAAGATAGACACAAATAGATTTAAACAATCAAAATATGTAATGGTGAAACTAACCAAAACATCCCTTAATTGGGAACCAAAAAGCACCTTATCTATTAGAATCATCAAGAAGGTAGAACCTTACTTGCAAATCCTAGGACAATTGTTGAAAAATCAACTTGGGGTTTTCAAGATCTCAAAGGAGACACTAATATTCAATATTTCAAAACTAGTGGTTCAACCCTAATACATAACTATTTATACTAAGGGTTAAAAGAAGTAGGGAAAGACCAAATTGCCCTTCATTTAAATTACAAACTAATTTAAATGGTTGACACACTTAGTATATTAAATATCTTCAAGTCATACATATTGGAGCCTTCCAAAGATTCCATCTTTATCCATAAATCTTGATATGCTTGAAGGTCCTTAGCTTGACTTCTTGTGAAAGGCCTTCTTAAAGGAGTGTCACTTTGATGTACATCACTCTCTTCTTCTTTGAAAGAATTTGTCCTTGAATTCGTCAATCCTACATCAAAAAAAGTTAAATCACTAATATTGAAAACATTATAAATCAAATACTCACTTGGTAAGTCCACTTTGTAAGCATTGTCTCCAATATTATCAAGCACTTGAAAAGGTACATCTCCTCTTGGCATAAGCTTGTTCTTCCTTTTGCTAAAAAATCTCTCCTTTCTAAAGTGAACCCATACCCAATCACCGGGTACAAAGGTGACTTTTTTCATCCTTTGTTGGCTCTTTTGGTTGCATAGGTGACTTTTTTCATCCTTTGTTGGCTCTTTTGGTTGCATCATTATTAGCCTTCTCAATTTGCAATCTTACTTTCTCATGTATGTTCTTCATAGATTTTGCCTTAGCTTTTGCATCTACACTCACAACAACATCTTTGGGCAAAGGAGTTAAATCCAATGGAGTCAAAGGATTAAAGCCATAAACACACTCAAAAGGGGTTATACCAATAGATCTATAAGTAGTTCTATTATAGGAAAACTCAATATGGTAATTGATCCTACCAAGAAGTTAACTTTCTTTTAACCATAGCTCTAAGAATGTTACCTAAAGTTCTATTAACCACCTCAGTTTGACCATCCGTTTGAGGATGACAAGAAGTAGAAAATAGCAATTTGGTTCCCAAATTTCCCTATTAACACCTCCAAAAATGACTAAGAAATTTTGAATCTCTATCACTAACAATTATTTGGGGAACACCATGCAATTTCATCACATTATGAACAAATAAAGTAGCAACATGAGATGCATCATCACTTTTATGACAAGCAATAAAGTGAGACATTTTTTAAAATCTATCCACAACAATAAAGATGCTATCCTTGCCATTCCTAGTACTCTGGAGCCCAACAACAAAATCCATGAAAATATCTAGCCAAGGACCGATAGGGATAGGCAAAGGGGTATATAAGTCATGGGGTTGGGTACAAGATTTAGCATGCTTACAATCCAAACACTTAGTACAAATTCCTTCCACATATCTTATCATTTTAGGCCACAAAAATATTCACTAAGAATAGCTAAGGTTTTTGACACTCTAAAATAACCCATCAAACCTCAGTTGTGTGCCTCTTTTACCAACAACTCTCTCCATGAAGACATAGGCACACAAAGTTTTTCATGTCTAAATAAGTATCCCTCCTTCAATTTGAATCTAGGAGTTCTAACTTCATTTTCTTCCTTAACAACTTGCACACACCTATTCAAGCTCACTTCACTCTCCAAAGACTTTTCCAAAATCATCATCATTAGAATATAACTCCTTCAAACTCTAAAAACCCATCAACCTAGACGTCAAGGAATTCATCAATGCATATCTTCTAGATAAAGTATCTGCCACAATATTCTCTTTACCTTGCTTATAATTAATCACATATGGAAAAGACTCAATGAACTCTATCCACTTGGCACGCCTTTTATTAAGCTTATTTTGGACCCTATTATGCTTCAAAGCCTCATGATCGATTCTAATCACAAACTTCGTATGCCACAAATAATGTTGCCAATTTGCTAAAGCTCTCACTAAGGCATAGAGTTCCTTGTCATAGGTAGAATATTGCAATGGAGCTCCTTTTAATTGCTCACTAAAGTAAGCTATGGGTTTCCCTTCTTGCATCAAAACCGCACCAATGCCTACTCCACTAGCATCACACTCAATTTCAAACATCTTCTCAAAGTTGGTAAGTTGAAGTAATGGAATGGAACTAAGTTTCTCTTTCAAGATTCTAAAGGATTTCTCTTGTTTTCTACCCCAAATAAAAGTCTTATCCTTCTTAATTATCTCGGTTAGGGGAGCGGCTAAAGAACTAAAACCCTTTACAAATCTTTTATAAAAACTTGCCAACCCATGAAAGCTTCTAACATCACTAATGGACGTAGGAGTTGGCTAACTTCTAATAGCCTCTACCTTTTCATCATCCACCTCAACTCCTCTTGAACTTATAAAAAAGCCAAGGAAAACAACACGGTCCACACAAAAAGAATACTTTTTAAAATTCACATACAACTTTTTATTTCTCAACACATCAAATATCATTCTCAAATGTTGCACATGATTATCCAAACACTTGCTATAAACCAAAATATCATCAAAATAAACCACAACAAAATTATTAATAAATGACTTAAGCACATGGTTCATTAGTTGCATAAAAGTGCTTTTTACATTGGTTAGCCCAAAAGGCATCGACACCCACTCATATAATCCAAACTTAGTTTTGAAAACGATTTTCCATTCATCTCTGGATTTCATTCGAATTTGATGGTATTCGTTTCTCAAATCAATTTTAGAGAATAAGGTAGAACCATACAATTCATCTAGCATATCATCAAGTCTAGGGATGGGATGTCGATATTTTACTGTAATTTTATTAATGGCACGACAATCTACACATCCTCCATGTCCCATCCTTCTTGGGTACTAGAATTATGAGCACCGCACATGGGCTTAAACTTTATTCACATGTTCTTCCACTTGTCTTTTCAATTCTTTGGTCTCTTGAGGATTGCTCCTATAATCCGCTTTGTTGGGTATTTGAGAACCCGGCAAAAAGTCAATTTCATGCTCTATTCCTTTCAAAGGAGGCAACCCACTTGGTATTTCTTCCGAAAATAGATCTTCATAATCTTACAACAAAGAAGAAACAATACTTGGCAAAGATAAAGAGGTTATTTCATTGTTAGAAAGCAAATAATAACCTTTAGGTTTAATAAATATGACTTGAGTAGCATCCTCAATGTTTAGCTCTTTCATGCTCTCTTGATTTTACAAAATCATGTACATTTTTGCTCTTTTATGATTTTTTTATTTTTCCTGCTTACCTCTTTTTTTGTGATAAATCATTCTCACTTGAGCTCTCAACCTTTCCATTTTCCTCTCTTGAGTTATCATTTTTCACTCCCTTACCCCTCTCTTTCTTTTCTCTCTCAAGTTTTTCTTTCAACTCTCTCATTTTTCTATATTCCTCACTCACTTGAAAAGGAGAAAGTGGGTTAAAAAAGTGCTTTTTACCATCCTTAAAAATTCATATTTATTTGACCTTTCATCATGTTTAGCCCCCACATCATATTCTCATGGCCTTTCCAATAATAAATGAAAAGCTTGCGTTGGTACACATCACAAAACACTTTATCATGATAACTTCTAACCTTGAATTTTATCAACACTCTCTTGGTTGCCTTGAGTTCACCACATTCATTGAGCCATTGCAATCTATAAGGTTTTGGATGCCTTCTTGTTAGAAGTTTCAATTGTTTTACCATAGATACACTAGCAACATTGACACAACTTCCACTATCAATGATAAAGAAACATAATTGCTCTTGCACTCTACACCAATAATCAAACAAGTTCTCTCTTTGATTAAGATCTTCCCTCGCTAGAGCACTCATACTTCTCTTCTTAACAAGAACAAGTTTTCCATCATCATTAATTTCTTCTCCATCACTTTCTCCCATAAACTCATCACTACTATAATCCTCCATGTGGCCATCTTTAGATTCATCTTCGGTTTGATAACCACCATCATTCAATGCAATGATAGTTCTTCTATTAGGACACTCATTTGCTTATGAACATATCCTTGACATTTAAAATACTTTATTTAGATGGAGTTTCAATTTTAGCTCTGTTACCTCCATCCTTGTAGTCCACCTTTGATGTACCTTTGTCTAAGTTGGACTTTAATTTTTGCTTTACACCTTTGGATTTGTCCCAAATGGGAGATGATTTCCAAATTTCCTTATTTTTAGCCCATGGAAAAGAAGAAGATTGCACCCTTGACTTGTTTTCCTTTGGATGACCCTCCACCTTGAGTGCTATTTGATAAGCCTCATATAAAGTAGAAAGACGATGTATTTCCACTAGTTGCCTTACCTCTTTATTTAAGCCCAAGATAAATCTTGCCACAAGTTTCACCTCTTCATCATTGACATTGGATCGAAGCCTAGTATGCTCTAGCTCCTCATAATACTCTTCCACACTCTTACTTCTTTATTGAAGATTGTAATACTTCTTGAGTGTATTTTGCTCATAATCTTGACCCACAAACCTTTCTCTAATATGCCTTTTCATGTCATTCCAACTTGTAACAAAGTCTCTATTCACCAAAGCATCTCTTTCAACTTTCTCCCACCATGTAGAAGCAAAACCCTCAAGGTGACCTATAGCATAATTCATCTTTTTAACATCACACACATTATTGAGATTATATTGCCTTTCAAGTTTCACAATCCAATCAAGATATTCATTCAGGTCATTACTTTATTCGAAGAATATAAGGGCAACCTTGATGTTGTTGAATCCTTGATCTTCATCATCATTCCTTCTATTGTATTCTCTACCATTAACCGGATACCACCCTCTATTCCCCCTCTTTTTCCTCTCCCACCTAACCTCTCTTATTGAACTTGATCATTGGTTCCATAATCATAATTATCACCATCAAAAGAATCATTCTCTTCAAGGTTATGTTGGGATCTCATTTGAGTTCTATTGGCTTGTGGTGAAAGATTTCTTTGTTGAGTCCCCCATTTGAAAGTGTTGCTTGATTGCAAACTTTTGGTAAAGTAGCATTAGGACAGGGGGTATCTTTCACTACCATGTGGGATGGAGTTGTATCAAGAGGAGTCTTACTTGATCCCTCATCATGTTGACCAATGGAATTGAAAACCTCAAGTGGTTGCTTTGTTATTTCTTGATTTCTCACCTTTCTATCCACATCTTCCAATTTTCCCTTCACTTCTTTCAATAGATTTTGAAGCAAAATTTCCATTTTGCTAGTGTATTCTCCCTCCAATTGAGTCATTGTACCTATAAAATAAATAAAAAGTTAGTAGAAAGAGTTTCTCACCACTCACTCACATCATGTTTCTCTCTTTTGTCATTCACACTCGTGTATCAGTCTAAGACCATCCTCAAATGAAATCATCTCACTCTTGCTTGTTACCACTCTTGAATAACCCAAGATTTAGAGTCAAGACCGTCAAATAATTCACAAGTAGTACCACTTCTTTGGGATGGAGTGGAGTTTATGTAATCAAGAACGAACAATTAAAACTAACGGACAAAGAAACAAATAAGCATACAATGAAATAAAAGAAAAAAAGCACGAAAAAAATTGACACGAATAAATTAAACGAACACAAACTAGTTTAACATTAAGTATGAATTAATACTCAACGTAAGCTAGCTAGAATTAACAAGAAAAGAAGAAACAAGTTTGAAAGATTTGAACTATTTTATAATTCTCAAATTCATCCTATTCAATACCCAAACAAATGAGCTCAAATTTGAGATATAACTTTCCCACAACTTTACCAACAATTTCTTCAACCAAACACCAAATCAACAAAAGCCATTTTCAAGTTTATTCTTCAACATGACTTTCAATTTTTCTTTTCTTTGGCCATGTATTTTTTTTTCAACTAGGAAACAACAACACGTAACTCAAGGAATAATATCAAACAACATTCAATCAATTTTTTTTTCGAAAATATCAAAACCCCGAGACTTAGGTTTGTGAAAACAAATCTAATCCAAGATCTTGATACCAATTTGATGTGAAACAAGATTATAGAGGAAAGATAGTAATTAAAGATAGAAAATAAAGAAAGATAGACACAATTAGATTCAAACAATCAAAAGATGTAATGGTGAAACTAACCAAAACACCCCTTAATTGGGAACCAAAAAGCACCTAATCTATTAGAATCCTCAAGAAGGTAGCAACCTTACTTGCAAATCCTAGGACAATTGTTGAAAAATCAACAAGGAGTTTTCAAGCTCTCAAAGAAGGCACAAATATTCAATATTTCAAAACTAGTGGTTCAACCCTAATATCTAACTATTTATACTAAGGGTTAAAAGAAGTAAAGAAAGACCAAATTTTCCTTCATTTAAATTACAAGCTAATTGAAATGGTAGACACACTTAGTATATTAAATATCTTCAAGTCATCCATATTGGAGCCTTCCAAAGATTTCATCTTCATCCATAATTCTTGATATGCTTGAAGCTCCTTAGCTTGACTTCTTGTGAAAGGCCTTCTTAAAGTAGCGTCACTTTGATGTACATTAGGCTTAGTTCCATGTTTAGTTATAGTTATAAACTTGGTATCCATTACCATTGCATATTCAGTCATGCATTCATGAATCAGTTCAGTTATGTACTCATGCATCAGATATGCATGTTCAGTATACAAACTCAGCTTATCAGTTATGAAATCATGCATCAGTTATGTATGTTCAGTATAATAATTCAGTATATCAATAGTCTCAGCCATGAAATCATGCTTCAATTGTGCATGTCCAGTATGTACTTTTAGTCTATCAGTTCTCTCATCTTAGTTAGTCTCATTCGAGGACGAATGTTCCCAAAGGGGAGATATTGTAAGACCCCACAAAATCCTAAGCTTAATTCAGTCCATTAAAGCTTGTAAAGGAGTCCTAGACTTAGAAAGTTTTAGCTAAGTATTCATACTTAGATTTATTTTATCCTTCATAGTTGGTGATCTTATTTCGCGACCCTTACGACCATTAAATGTCGATTTTTAAGTTGCTTCATGATCAGGAACGTCAGTAGGTATTCTCGGACGAGTTTAGAATTTTTTGAACATCATTTGAAGCATGTTTGGGAATCCAAACCAGTGTATCGATGTGAACTAGACATGCCGCATCAGCTATCGCGTCGATGAATATTTTCCCCCAGCTCCCAGTAAAATTTCTAGTGAATCGACACGGACTCAATGTGGTGCGTCGACCATAGCGTTGATTTTATCGATGCGGTGCGCTGGTCTGCGCGTCACTAGGTTAGTTTTTATTCATTAAAAAACCACATCCTCAGGGCTATTTGGGTCATTTTCCCACATCTATCAGCCCCCAAAACATGAGATTTAGCCACTTTAGAGGCAAAATCCATTCACTATTCTCAAAATTACTTATGAACAAAATCCTAGGGCTTCTAATTCAAGGTTCAAGATTCAAGAACTCACCATCAACCTTCATTAATTCAAGTAATCAGGTATCTAAAGTGTTCATCTAAGGGTTACTTTCACCCTTGGAGTCCAAGAAACTCTTTTAAACTTCAAGTAGATTGATTTAACGATTTCTATGATTGGATTTAAGTGTATTCATGATTATAATGTTAATTGGGTTTCTAATCAATGGTTTATTACAAGATTCATGTGGAATTGATTATCATGTGTGTAGTATCATGTGAATTCATGTTAAAGCCATTGAATTTGGGAATTTATATTATGATGCCTACATGTTGTTTTAGTATTAGGTGCATAGTTGTGTTCCCTAAGTGTTTGTTAAAATGCTCATGTGAATTAAATGAGAAAAAATCATGACATGCTAGTGTATGTGTAAACTTATGCCTTACAAGTGTTTGATAAAATTTCTCTATGGATGAGTTATGAACAAGTGCACAGTGTTATACTTTTCAAGTTTACTCTATGCTTTACTTTTTCTGCTATCGAGTCTTGGGGGTATTCAATACCTAAAAACTTAGTTGTTTACCTAGAGCTATAGTAGTTACAGAACAGTCTTAGTAGTGTTACGAACAATAGTACTCAGTAATCAGTTGTAGTCTCAGTTCAGTATGCAGTTTAGAATTCAGTAAACTTAGTTAGTTAACTTGATTCAGTAGTATTCCGTCAGTTAGCAAAACCTAGTGAACTCAGTTCAGTTCAGTTAGATAGTACGATCAGTAATAGTTCAGTCAAGCCTAGTATGGACAAGAAATCAGTCCAGTATCTATTCGGTTGAGAGTAGGATTCAGCATCGAGCGAACCCAGGGATGGGGGTATTCTTGCCAGTATAAGGTTTGATCCTTAGTAGCAATCCCTGCATTACAGAACTACGTAACCAGCATAGGTTGAGATATCTTCCTGCCAGAATAGGGTTGATACATCTCATACGATTTTTCCTGCCAATGAGGGTTGACGAAAGAGCTTTCTGTCAGAGAAGGTTAACTCACAGGTTGTCTTTACCCATGGCACAGTATTGACACCCTTCAAATTGGGGTTACAGGTTGGACCCCAGTCCATTCAGAGAGGGGTATGTCGATTAGATGATTATCTCCCACAGTTTCAATTTCATTTTTAGTTTTAGTCTCAGTATAGAACTCAGTTCAGTTTTACAGAATCAGGACTGTTAGATACAGTCACCAAGCTCAGTATAGAACTCAATCTATTCTATAGAATTAGGACTGTCAGAAATAGTACTCAGTTATCAGTATTCCAGTATTAGTAAACTCAGATATCAGTTAATCAGTATTCAGAACTCAGTAACCAGTGTTAACATGATCTCAGTTACAGTTTATGTATTCATGCATATTCTTTCATTCAGTTATGTTCGTTTTACTCAGTCAGTTATTGTTCATGCATACGAACTCATGCATATCAGCCTACCTTATTTAGCATACCAGTACATTCAAAGTACTGACGCATACTTTTCTTTTGCACTATAATGTCTTATACCATAGGTTCAGATGCATGGGCTCCTGGCCGTAGTTAGCAGCCCAGCCTATCAGCAGCAAACTTAGTGCTGAGTCCTCATAGTTTGAGGACAAAGTATTATTTCAGTACAGTTTTTAGTAGTCGAAGTTAGTTGGGGCTTGTCCCATCAACTCCATAATTTAGACAGTTAGAGGCTTTCAGACTAGAGTATTTCAGACGGATGTTTCAGTTTTTAGTATTCAGCTTTCAGTATTCAGTATTGGTCTTTCAGTTGTGAACCTTATAGCATTTTTAGCCTAACTTCCGCACTTATTTCAGTTATGTTATTATTATTCAGTGCTCATAACAGGTACCGTTCATAGGTTAGCTGGTGGTCCTTCGGGGTCACTAGCACCATGTAACGTCCTGGGTACAGACTCAGGGCGTTACAAAGATGCATATGAAACACTTACTCTAAATGAAGAGAAGAATTTTTTTTTTGTATTTTTTAAATAAGATCACCAAATCCTAGAAGGGATGCCTACGTATCTCACCCCCGAAATGAGAGAATCAGGTTTGCATAGTTCGTCTAGATTGGACAATTAAGGATTAAATAACCGACTAACCCTGATCTGAAAGACACGACTAAAAACAGACGATAAAAACGTCAATAAAATCTTTTTGGGGTTTTTCATTTGACACCAACAACAATGAAAGGAAAATCTTTTTGGTGTTTTCGTTATATGAAATGTACAAAACTCCTACCATCTTTGATTTTTTTTTCTTTTATAAAAAGCTCCTATTGATTTTTTTTTTTAATTTTCAACTTATGATCGCTTGCTAAAGAGAACAAAAGAAAAATATTTTTGATGTTTTTGAAATTCAAAAATTACCACAGAAATTGAGACAGAAGGATGACATTTTTTGGATTCAATCTAAATCTTCATTTTTTTCTTAATTTCATTGGTTGATTTCCTCTAAGTTTAGATTTAACTTTTTTTTTATTATTATCATAATTTAATGTTCTGAATTATTTGATATAGTCTCTTGTATTCTACTCTCCCCATCTCGATTTATGCGACACACAATTGAAGTTTCGATAGTTTGCCAAGTTTTTCTTTAATCGGATTTTTTTATATGTCTTTTGAATATTTTATATTGTTAATAATTATGATTTATAGTACTTCTTACTTAGTTTTCAAATATATAAACTTTAATTTTCTTTTTTAAAAATAAACTAATACTCCTATGTTCAAATCACAATGTCAAAATCCTAGTTGTGCCATATGAATTGAAACATAAAAAATACATTATGTGGCTAGTCATTTTATTTTATCATAAATCATTGAGAGCTACAATAATGTTAAATTTCAAATTAATATATTATTTTATTTATAAATTATAAATTTTATAATTAAATTGATTAGGTTGAAATAAAAAGGATGAAATAAAATCGAATTGACTAAAATGCCCTCATAATTGAGTTTAATTGCAAGAGGTTGTCATATTGATAATGAGCTGCTTCTCTAACTCTTATAGTAGAATTTTTTTAAAGCAATAAATTAATTATATTTAAATAAGAATATGATAAATTATCTTTATTATTTATTATTTCTTAATCCATGAATTAAGTCAATAGTTGATAAGTATTGATAGACGGAGAGAGTATTTTTAAAATAGTTCCATTTCTGTGAAAGAAAAGTAATTCACATCACGTGATTTAAATAAGAACTAATATGTATTTTTATATAAATTTTATTATTTAATTAGACTTAATTAATATGTTTTAATTTTATTTACTTGTTAACTATAATAGATTAATATAATTTATCTATAATCGGAAGAATCGATTAGTTACTTTCTTCTTTAAACCTTTAATTGCTAATTCAAATTCATATGATAGACTAACAAAGAGTGAATTCTCGTCGAGACAATGTTCGAATATCAAACGCTATGAGTGACAAATGAATTGTTTGGACTAAATTTGGACGTGTTAGGATGGATTGACCAAACAAATAGGCTAATGCCCAAAGGTCATCTGGGTTAGATCAAAATAGGCGTAACAATGGGTCATAACTCAAGCCGTTCAACTTGATCCAAATCTTTACAATGTTCTCAATTTTTAAATAAATTAAAATTCATTTTTTTTTAAAAAAAAATGTATGTTTAGCTAAAATTACAGAAAGTGACACACTTAAGATCATCTATATCTATAATCTATAATAATAATATATTAAAAGTGTGAAACTCCTTAAAAAAGTGATTTAAACTTTTTGCCCTTCATTAAAATAATCTGCAATCGACAAAACGGTCTTTACACCTTTTTTTAATTGATTATAAAATATAAAAATATTTAACAATTAATTTTAAGAGTCCTTTTCCTCTTTTAATTCTAACTAATAAACTTTCCTTAATCGGCAAATCACTTAATCACATAAAAAAGGAATGAAAGAAAGAAAACATGGAAAGTAAAAAAAGAAGAAGAAACTCACGTTCAAAAAAAGAATTAAAAAAGGAAAATATTAAAGGAAAGAGCATGTAAGAAACTGCATAGATATACTTTGTCTCAATGTTATAGGACTCTAATGTATTCTTTTTAATTTAGGTAAAAAACGTTGCACTTAATTTGATTTATGTTTTTTAGTTTTGGTTATTAATCTAGGTAAGAAGTCACAATATTTAATACTTCTAAATCAATTAAAATTTTACTTTATATAAAAAAGATTTTCTCTAACTCTATTTAAGTAATATTTGGATGGATCAAATTAAAATTTACAAAAAAAGGTATACTTCTTTTACTTCTACTTTTTTCTTCTTATATTTTTATTTTGATGATTCAAGTCATATTCTTACATCATCATCTTTTTTGATTTTTTAAATTTCTTTTAGTTAATATCTCTATATTTTATATATTAATTATATATAATCAATAATTGACAACGAATTCTCCTTTTTTGATAATTTTCTTTTTCAATTTAGAATTTTGAATCGAAAAATTGGACAAAATAAGCATGTTGATGCCGAATGAAGTAGCCAAAATATCAAAAGTTTATCTCTTTCTTTCTTTTTTAATTGTTACTTAATTTTGATTAGCTTTGATTATGTTAATTTACTATATTTTGACATATTATTTGTTAGTATTATAGTTGAATTTTTAGTTACACTTATTTGTTAAATTCGAAATATAAGATTATATTTTGATATTTTGAGATGCTTTATGTGCTTAGCTAGATATCTTTCCCTAGGTTGTTATGAATGTGTGGTTGAAATCGAAGTGACAAAGAATCGAATACGTGTTCAAGAGTTCGAGAGTTTTAATTATTTTCATTGTTTTTGAATTAAAAAGATTTGAGAGTTTTGAATTTAATTGGTTAATATTTTTGTTTTGTTCTATGCTTTTGGATGATCATATACAATTGTCAAACATGTTGATTTGTCGATTTACTACAAAATGATGAGATTTGAATTGTCCTAATTGAAGATGTTCTCATAGATGATATGTTCGATGGATTTTTTTGTGACATTTGTACTTAAATAAATGAAAAATAAGTAAATATTTTGCAGGTAATTCTTAATTTTGTTTGTCAATCTTTCTTCTTTTTTTCTTTTTAAGTCTTGAGAAGATTAGTTATGTCATGTAATTGTCCAATTTATCTCTTGAAATGCGTTATGTACTTAGCTAAATATCTTTTCCTTGATTGTTATGGATGTATGAAAGACAGTCTCGGATTTATCTAAAATGGTTATTGTTTGTTTACTTATGTTCCAGAGTTTGCTTTTGTTGTTCTTTTCTATTGAATTAGTTGAACTTATTTTTTGTGCTTGTATCCTAAAAAAATCGAAAAGTCCTTGCACATTGTGTATTTTAGCAACTTTCTTGGACTGTTGGTACTTAAAAGAATGAATTGGCATTATTCTGTTTCTCCTTTTCAAGATAGGAGTAAGGTCAACGTATACTCTATTCTTCTAAGCCTCACTTAAGAATTACATTTCATTTGTTGTTATTATTGGTTGACTGTAATTCAGAATATGATTTTCAGTTTTAATAGTAGATTATTACATTTTTTTTATAGTTTGTGTTTACTTTTAACCATCAGCCTACATACTTGACTATGCTTCAACTCCTTCTTACTCTTTTTTAAAACTAGGTTAGTGTACGTGCGTTGCATGTGTGTCTTGCATCAAGCAATAAAACTATATATTAAAAGTATCAACTGACGTTGAAACAAACATATGTCTATTTAAATAATATATATAATATTGTATTTCAAATAGTATGGCATCTCGTATTATTTTCTTCACATCTTCATATTGATGGATAAAATATGATAATCAACAAAGAGAAAAATTATCTTTTAGGGAGAAATCAACAATTTTAAATTTTACCAAAATTAACGTAAATTTTTTAACCTAAAAAGTGTGTTTAAAGAGGAACATGATAACCCACTATCATACTAATAATTAAGGAGCAAAATTAAATGTAGTGAACTAAAATTTTTCATTAATATCAAAAGTTAAAATTATGTTCGTAATAATACACTTAGGCTAAGTTTGGCCATGAGAAAACAATTCTTTTCGAAAATATTTTTCACTTTATTCAAGAAATGATGTTTGGCCGTACAAACTCCAAATACAATTTTGAAAAAGTGAAACAAATCTCAACCCGTATTCACTTTTTTCATTCTCATTTCTCTCACAAAATATATATTCATCGTCAAACTCAACTAAAACCATAGTTCTAATTACAACTCCAACTTCAACTTCAACTTCAACTTAATTTCATTTTTTTTTTTTACTTTTATGGCTAAACGCCTATCAAAACACATTCTAAACTATAATAAAGTAAGGAAAAATTCAGCAATTAAAAAGTGGCTATTGCACCCTATCATTTAATCCACTTCTACTTTGATTCAAGCAGGTGATATTGAATTGAATTTGACACATATATGATGTTGGGTTTGCAAGTTCTCATGACATACTTATGTGAATAAATAGGTTTATGAAAATAATTCTCTAACATATACATTAATTAAATCATATTTTACGATTAAAGTATGAACTTGATCTTTTAGAGATATATCTATATCTATTATATTAATAAATTATTATAAATAAAAATCACAGAAAACTTCTTAATTAGCGATAATCTATCAAGAATACATGATAATTTATTATTTTAAACTTCAAGAACATACTTAAATCATAAAAGAAAACTTCTTAATTAACAATCGTCTATCTATCAAAGTATATGACAATTTATTTTTATAAATATAAAAATCATATCAAAATTTTAGAAAACTTACCTCAAATCACAAGCACATTTGCGATTAAACCAAAACAAAAACCTAACCTCAATAAAGAATCTATTTGTCAAAGAAACTAAAGCTATAATGAATCCGAAAAATCAAAGTATTCTAACTCAGACATACGATAATCATTTTTTTGTCACCAAAAAAATTGTGAACGTTTGTCCTTGGAGAAAAAAGAATTTTAAAAAAATTTATACGTAAAAGATATGGTAAAAAAGTACTAAATTTTAGGTAAATAATTAAATATTTGTTGGTGGCTATAATTTATTAGAAGGTGAAAAGAAGATTTTGTCTATTTTATAATATTTTAATGAAAGACGAAAAGTTTGAATTATTTTTTTAAAATTGTTATTTAAATAGAGGTAGATAGAGAGAGAGAGAATATAAACCTTTGAATTTTTTGACTGCCATGCTTCTTTGATTTTTTCGTCTGCTTTATTATTCAACAACATGCTTGTTTGTTCAATTTTTTGATAAAAAATTTTCAAAAAAAAAAACATATACATAAAAATGTTAGATCTTCAAATACACCATAAAAAATATATACACAGAAAGTTAGATCTTCAAACATTAGAAAAAATAAACTCATACTACAAAACAAAATAATCGATATTAAATAAATAATAAACCAAAAAAAAAAAAAATACGAAGAACAATGTGTAAGCTACACCAATTACGTGTCATTAACCCAATTGCATGTTATTAACCCCATATATAGCAAAAAGAGTCGTGTAAAGTGTTG
Source organism: Capsicum annuum (assembly GCF_002878395.1). NCBI lineage: Eukaryota > Viridiplantae > Streptophyta > Magnoliopsida > Solanales > Solanaceae > Capsicum > Capsicum annuum. Next base: position 20,858,111 of record NC_061111.1, read on the forward strand.
TCCTAATTTATTAATAATAGAATTCCTATAATTTTTTCATATACAAACTAATTCCTAATTGAGTAATAATAGAATTCCTATAATTTTTTCATATACGAACTAAAAGACGAATTCCATATAATCTTTCCATATATCAACTAAAAACCCTACTTATTTTTTTGCATATATTTATTATACCCAATATTTGATATTATTAATATAATAAATATTATATAAAATAAGTGAAAAGACTATTTTGTCTAAAATTAAGTTTTTTAATAGAGGACAAAAAGTTCAAATCACTTTTCTAAGGGTCTTCACTCTTTTAATATATTATAGATTATAGATATAGATTATAGATGAATTATAATTTAATAATTAAATTCAAATTTTTCAATGTTAGTTTGGCTTTAAATATTATAGTAAAAAGACCAAAAAAGTCAAAGTGATATATTGTAGCAGTAAATTTCAAATACTTTAAATATAATTTTTTTTTACATAATCATATGACTTTAATAACTCAAAATTTAGTTGGTTTTAAAATTCTAAATACCATGAAAAAATTGATTAGTCGCAACTCTAGATTAAATTTTAGAGCACCATTAATATTTTTAACTGATCTCCTCTCTATCATTTTCTTTGATTAGCATGATTTTTTGATCAATTAAAGTTTTACGTTATTTAAAGTTATGTAGCATATATATATATATATATATATATATATATATATATATATATATATATATTTTATAATCGTGATGTCGCACACCTTAACTAATTCTACGGGATGCCTACAACCTCCACCAACAATAGGTTTTAGGTAACTCTGTCTACCAAGATTAAAACAGACTATGTATACTTCTAAATATAGTCTTTTCTTTTTTTATCTTCTTTGTTATGATGCATGATAATAATAGTAATTAATATTTTTCAAGTTAAGTTCTATTGCTTGAATAATAATGTGCTTTCATGTATCAATTAATAAAAAAAAAAATTACTTTTGATTTAAGTTAAAATATCACATTTATTTTAACGTTAATAACTTTTTTTATTGCTTGAAATAATATACACGTGCAAACCACGTACTCTAAACTATTAATTATGATAAATAGCAACACTTTTATAAAATTACATTTTATAGAAAAAATAACATTTTTTTTAGTAATACACTCCACACACGTGTGTTTCTTGGTAACCTATCCTATTTTCACTCCTACACTTTACCTTTCTTTTTTTCATAAATTACACTTTTTTAAAGCAATAGATTCCTTTTTCAAATCAAACTCAAGCCAACTGAAAATTATTATCCTCATGATCTTCAAAATTTCAAAATAAAGCATCATCGCTATTACAGGTATTAATCATAAAATTAATTTCGTATATGAATTTCAGTAAATTGAGATGACTTAATCCTGAAGATCATGTTGTTCGAAATCCTAAATAATGTTGTGCAAACTTATTTTTTTATATTGATCATTTTTTCAGCAAATCATTTTTCATCTCAGATTATATTTTAAATATTTGATCGAATAATATTATTTGATCTAACTCAAAGTTGATCGAACTGAGAGAGTTATTCTTTGATCAAACTCGATTCAATGAACAATATCAATTTTATTTTATTTTAAAATGTAATTATATAGGCGGTGAGAGTATTTGTATATTATGAAGAGTGAAATTGTATTTTGTTATGTTCTTATTTGTATATTTTAGTTTGTGTTTGTATATTTTGATTGTATTTGTATATTGAGAGTTATGTTAGTATATTTAAATTATAATTGTATATTATTAGTTTATTTGTATGTTGTAAGGGTATTTGTATATTTTATGTGTAATTATGGCTTTGAGAGTGTAATTGTATATTATGTCTGCATTTGCATAATCAGAGTCATGTTTTATATTTTAACTGCAATTTTGTCATTATGATTCTATTTGTATGTTCTCAGTATAGTTGTATATTATTTGACTGATTTAATATGATGTCTTTGTTAATTTATATATTTTTGATAATGTTTTTATGTGCTAGAGATTGACAATGAGAAGCATTTTTGTTCTTGTGAAGCACTCTGAAATATAAACACATGAATAAAATTATGAAGAATACATAACTGATGTTATATTGTTGAGCACAAATGTATCATACAATCAACTATACGCTCTTTTGACATCTCATATTATTTGTATTTGTATTAACAAATATACACGTGCAACTGTGTTTTGAAAAAAAAAATAAAAAAAAATAATCTATAGTATACTCTGCTATGTTGAAAAATACATACATTGTTCTCTATGTTTGAAAAATACATAAACATACACAGTTCTCTAAGTAAAAATACATATATATAGTTACAAAAAGATATATTGCAAATTATATTTGACATTTTTTTCTAATGGTTTTCTTAAAAAAATTTCAGATTGTATCAGCCACAGAGCATGTCTATACAATACATGACCAAAAAAAAATTATTATTTGCATCAAGAAAAAATATGTTATTATCACGCATTTCAATTGGATGAGATACCATGTGCACATGATTATGTTGTCCTAGATAGCAAGATTTTTACAAAGGAACCATATTTCTCTGATTTGTACAAGTCAAAAACAGTATTCAGAACATATGATGTTTCAATTTATTCTTTAACACATAAAGACGATTGGGTAATTTCAGATAGCATACTTGTTGAGGTAGTACTGTCCCTAAAATACAAGGGACCTCCTGACAGAACTCCAAAGAAATATCGTGAGGAAAGGGATATGTTCGAAAAAAACGTCAATTCATGTAGTGATTGTGGGTTTAAGGTCACAATAAGCGTTCATGTAGAAAATATCGTAAATGATACGTTTCGAAATATTTATTACGATGTGATTAATCTTTCAATAACAATTATATTTCATATATTAAAATACATTACAGTTACCTTTTCAGTATTTGCAACTTTGATTGAAAAAATATAAATAAAATTATCTATATTTATTTAAGAGTATGTTTATATATTTTGGTACAATAAGTTTATATATTTTGGTACATGTATAATCATAAATACATATAAATACAAATATAAAATATTGTGCAATTATAAAAAATAAATTTGTATTTATATATGCAACTATATAAACTTGTCCTTAATTATTAATACATATCTAATTAAATTACATATATAAATATATGTACAATTACATAAATATATTTGTTATTGATTTTTGAAACACATATGACTACAAATATATAGTTGTTCAACTAAATAATATATATGTAAGATATGAACATAAAATTGTATAATCATCAGGAAAAATATGTATGTGATTATATATACAATTATTAAAAATGAGATAAATATTTAATATAATACTAAAATGGAAACCTTTCATTCAGTTTGATTGAATACCAATCTTCAAAATACAATAACATCACTGTCAAATTCAATTAACTTTTCACATGAAACATGAAAGTAAGATATGAAACTTAACAACTACTCAACTAAATCACTGTCAACCCACAGTTAAATGTTATCATACACAAAATACAAAAGAAAATCATGAAACTTCAAGGGCTTCAATTTCGTATGTTATCCTGATTTTCCTAATAGACCTCATTGGTGTTTATTGCGATCAATATATGATCACGCGAAATCTATACACAAAAAAAAAAAAGAAAAATATCTATATCACATATACATATTCAAAAATATAAAAAATGCATAGACATACAGATCTGCATATATATTTACAGTACAATATATATATATATATATATATATATACATATATATATATATATATATCTGCATATGTATTTACAAAAATACATACCTGACTCATATGTATATATACACATATTCATTCTGTCAAATATGTAAAATCAATTATAATATACAAATACCTACAAAATATACAATTAAACTCCCAACCTATTCATGTTATCATCGACAATTACACTACTAAAGTCATAATTTTTCTACAAAAATATACAACGAAACTCACCACTCATAATATACAATTATAATCAACACATACGAATCTCACTCTAAATATACAAACACAATAAAATATACAAATTCAGTCAAAATATACAAATCGAATATATATTCAAATATACTTGAAAATTATCAATATAGCTAAGAAAACACAATTACACTTTACAAAATATACAAATACATCCAGAAAAAAAATATAATTGAGATTGTTAAATGAGTACGTAGCAAAAATAATTTTGATCAAATAATAAATAAGATCGAATAATGTCGATATTGGATAAATAATAGACTTCGATCAAATTTTCACAATACACACAGAGAAGAAAAACTTCTACGTTGCAAAAAATGATTTCACACTAAACGATCAACTCTGTTTAATTTATTGAAATTCATATACGAACTCAATTTTGTTATTCAATATCTGTAACAATAGTGATGTTTTTTTTGTTGAAATTTAGAAGCTCATCAAGGAAAGAATCTTCAATTGATTTTGAGATTGATTTGAGTTGCTGAATTTTGTTAGTAAAATCGCATTTGAATTTTGATTTCAGTAGTTGAAAAATAACGACATATATTTAATAACAGTCATTTATGAAAAAAGGAATTTATGAATTAAACACATGACATAATTTAAGGGCTTGATTATTCTTTGTTTAACTCAACTGATTTGAGTTTAAAAAAAATAAAAGGGTTGTAATTTCATTTGTATATGTATTTATCTAGCAAATTTTGCCTAAGATACAAAATACAACTTGCTATTCGATGTAATTATGAAACAATTGTTATGAAACTCCTAATTATGAGCATAAGTTTGCTACGCGTGAAATTTTTTCTATATTAAATACTAATCCAACTTTGAAAATACCATTATAAAAAAAGATTTCAGTATATGTAAGGAGATCCATGACAATTCTATGATAACAAGAAATCAAAATTAATTTTTGATGCATGTTATTTTTTTCCAGTTCGTTTATTGCACATTGCATTTTGATTATTTTGTATTATGCGCCTTCGGCTAATTAAGCATAAGGATTTCCTTCGTTGTTTTTAATTTTTTAATTTTTTTCTTTGTTTTTAATTGAAAAAGGAATTATAGGAAGAGTATAGATTAAACAATGGAGTAATTAAATAATTACTAATTTCTTTTCTGATTGAATTTATATATGGGTCATGCATATAGTCGTTAATATATTAGTTGGTAGTGGCGGAGTCAACATCTTAACTAAGGAGGTTCAAAATTGAAAAATATGAACAAAAGAACTAGTTGAAGGGGATTCAACGTCTGTTATATAGACATAAAAATAATTTTAAACTTGTATAAATAATATAATTTTTTGCCAAAGAGGATTCGAATGAAAACCCTCACTAATAACTAGCTTCGCCGCCGTTAGTTGGCGTGTTTCATTTTTGTAATTTTACTAGCAATTAAGAAATTCTAGGTGGCAATAGCATCACCATTTGTCTCTTAAGTCTGAATTTATAGCATGTATGGTTAATTTTTTTTTTCCTCAAAAAAGTGATTATATTTTTCTAAGAAGTACTTATTTTTAAAAAAGTGAGTTATTTGATCAAATTTTTGAGAGAAAATAAGTGATTTTAGCCAGTAACAAAAGCTATTTCAAAAGTTGAAAAAAATAGATTTTACTAAAAGTACTTATTTGAAGAAGATCGCAATTAGTGTTTAATCAAATCTTGTAAAAGTGTTTTTACGCGTATTTTTTCAAACAACTATTTTAATAAGAATCTATTTTTTTAGCTTCTGAAAAAACAGTTTTTGCTACACCTTAAACCAACTTATTCTCTCCCAAAAAAAATTGATTAAACACCTTACTTTTTAAACACAAGCACTTTTGAGGGGAGGAGGGAGGGGGAGCTTGATCAAAAAGGCATTTCTCAACGAATGAAAAAAAAAATACTTTAAAATAAACATTTATCATGATAAGCTAATTTTAAAACTTTGGCCAAACAGACTATTAACTTCATAATAAGAGTATGAATTTTTCTTTTTCATTGATCTTATGCGTGTGATTAACAATCTGATTGCACTATAAGTACCATCCGACAATTGAACATGCAACACTAAAAATATTGGAGTTCGTAGTGAATTTTATTATTTTTATTTCCGCTTAGACTACTAAAGTTAGTAAAAAGAAAAAGTTACAAAGTTTTCATATGAAAAGAGAAAGAAAGAACAATAATAAAAGAAACATTTTAAAATTTTAAATTAAACTAATTAAATTAGTAAATAAGTTTTTCGCTATAAGATCCAAAATATTAATTACAAACAGATGGATGAATCTTATTTATAAATTGACTTAACTATTATCTATATAAATAATAATATTATAACATCAGGTTAAAAGACAATATTTTGTAAAATCAGTACACGATAAAGAAGTGTCATAAACAAGTGTCAAAAAATGGTGACACTGATGTACGAACCAGATTGAGAGCATAACCTTTCAATTTTGTTTTTGATTTTGCAGATTCTTACACACATATAGTTATATAAGAGCGTAATTGATAAAAAAAAAAAACTATAACTAAATATAAACCTTTCAATTAATAATCTCTCTACAAAATTGATCTAAAAAAAAACTAAACAAATTACAAAATCAAATCATCAATAATCTCTCTACAAAATTGATTCAAAATCATTAAATTGTATCACTTCTTCATCGCCTTCAATACACACATCCAAATACTGTATGTAATAATTAGTCTGAATACTCAAGAAATAACATTAACCCCAATTATCTATGCAATCGATTACCCCGTGAAATTGTCACATTTTATTCATGATACATCTGAACTTTGACTTGTCCTAAGTACCGCTGAACTAGTTGTTTTGCAACATCACGTGACCCTTTTTTGCTAATGTGGCAAAATGTTTGAGTTCAAACTCCATCACGCTCATGATGAAGTTTTTTTTTTTTGCCAAATCAGCATTTTCAATGATAAAAAAAATGAAAAAACTTCATTTTCCTTTAAATTTTTCAAAAAATTCAATTATCTTTCTCCTATTTACTATCCCTCTTCCTCCATTACTTCCAACCTAAAAAAACATTCATTCTATTGCTTCTACTTTATCTACTTATTTCTAACTCCATAAATTATAATATCTAACTCCATAAATTATAATAGGAGACTTGTGTGTGCATGTGGGTCTCCTCCAATTATGAGAATTTCATGATCGGATGACAATTTCGGACGTAGATTCCTCAGTTGTATGCATTATGGTGTATGTAGTTATATTGGTGTGGACAACGAAATTTTATTAACTTAAAATTTGTACAAAATTCAGATTATTAAATTCACAATATTTTAGTCCCAAATAAATATTTCGGATTAATATAATTGGATTAATTATTTAAGTCCAAACATGTATGGATTTAAGTAAAGTCCGATATTTATTGAGCTAGTCCATTAATTTAGGCTACAAATGATAAGCCCACTTTGCTAAGCCTAAGATATTGTCATATTCTAGAGATCCAAAAGAGTGCCACATGTCAAATGACATGGCATGTCAAGTCAAGTGGATGAGCCAATAGGACCATGCCACATATTAAAATGATGTAGTAGGTCTAGTGAAATCAAAAGCCCATAAAAGGCGCCACGTTACTTAAATTTGCTTGGTCAACGGAAGTTCATCTTCATCATGACTTTTTTCATTCCACAACTATAAATAGGGGTCTCATAATTCAAAAAAAGAGCCCAAGAACTCTAACAAGAAGCAAGAGAAAGCTCGTGGATCCAACGCCACAATTTCTCTACAAAGCTCAAGCATTCAAATCAAGTTCATCAAGATTCAAGATCAAGACCGCAATATTCAAGAACAAGCTCAAAAGTCCTTGAATTCAAGCACAAGTCAAGATCAAGTCCCTCAAATCAAAAAATCAAGTTCAAATTCAAGATCAAGCTTAAAACCCTTGAATTTATATTTATAAAGGCAAATCAGAGGATTCATAGAGATTGTAACACTCACATACTGAAATTAATAAATTAATTGTTGTAATATTTTCTTGTTTCGATTATTTATTTCCGGTCTCAAAATTTTATTGTCCAACAAATTTTGGCACGCCCAGTGGAACAATCTCTACCTCTCATCTCAACTTTTCATACTTGAAAGTTTAAGAACAATGAAATGACTTTCAAGAAGGCCAACTCTCAATCAACTGCTTCCAAGGTTGCTGATTCAAAGTTCTCTTCTAAAGTAGAAAGCATCCTTGGTGTTACTTTCGGAAGCTTGGGAGTTGTCACAAGGAGCAAGGAAGGCTTTCTATGACAAAAAACACATCTAATATCGTCTGCGCCAACTCCAATTTTTGGATTTTCAACCCCAAAAGGAATTAAGTACAGTGCAAGTGCTTCGAAAAGAGAAATCAGTGTGGTGGAATCACTTAAGAAGACTCTAGCTCTACTTGAGCATTCTGGTTCCAAATACTCTGGCGCAAAAAGCGATAATCATTCAACAAATGCGTCATCTTCACTTACACCGCATAAGCTGAGCACTTCGAAGATCAACTTATGCGATAATCCATGTTACTCTCCAACGTCTCCAATAATCATGCAAGCGATGGTGATTGACGCCTCGTCTATGAAGGAGCAGCTTGTGAATCTGACAAAGGCAATTGAGGGCCTAACCAAATATGTTCAGAATCAAGATGCTCAGATTAATAAAATAGTAGATAGGATGGAAGGCCTGATAGACGGAGAGTCTAGCCATGCACTAACTAAAGAGGTACAAGTTTCTTCCAAGGGAATGATCTTGATTAAGCAATTGAAGAAATTCATTGAAGGGACCCTTAAAGACAAGTATGATATTGTCACCAAGTCTTTCCTTACGTATTTCAAGCCCTACACTATGAGAATAGATAGCCTCAAAATGCCTGTCGGCTATCAACCACCAAATTTCAATAATTTGAGGGGAAAAGGAACCCAAAACAACATGTTGCACACTTTGTTGAGACATGTATTTATACTGAACCTTACAGTGACTATCTTGTCAAACAGTTTGTTCATTCCCTAAAGGGAAATGCCTTTGATTGGTATACGGACCTTAAGCCTAACTCCATCGATAGTTGGGAGCAATTGAAACATAAGTTCCTGAATCATTTTTATAGCACAAGACGTACAGTGAGCATGGTAGAACTCACAAATACTCGACAAAAAAAGGACGAACTAGTCATTCACTTCATCAATCGATGGAGAAATGCTAGCCTAAAATACAAAGATAGACTCAGCAAAACTTCTGCAATAGAGATGTTAGTCCAAGGAATTCAATGGGAGCTTCTCTATATCTTGCAAGGAATTAAGCCTAAATACTTTGAAGAGTTAGCAACCTGTGCTCATGATATGGAGTTGAGTATATCTTCTGCTGGAAAGGAAGCAACGCCTATCCATGACCCTCGAAGGAGAAAGGATAATGTAACACCCCGTATTCAAGTACGTGTATTGGCATATTCAATTACGTGTATTGGTCTTATTTATATGGAATTAATTTTTTTATTTTATTTATACCGTAATTTGCCTGTCGATGGTTCCATATGAAGGTTATTGAATAAGCTTTCCAATGATATAAATATTTCCAAAAACTGATAGGTTTCGAATATAATCGAGCACGTTCGAAACTATAAAACGGTGGCCGGGATATTTGGCAATAGTAAATGTGCAGGAAAATTTCATGCACACAAACTACTGAGGCCAGCTAAATTTTTGGGTCAACTTTGAATGATCATAACTCCCTTAATATAATGAACTAGGAGAGCTGCGACCTATGAAAAGAAAGATATTTGAGTCTTATTTCAAATGCAATTGGTTTCATCGAAATCCAACGTCTAAGTAAGGAGTTATACTCGTTTTACTTCAGCCTATCAAAATAGATTTTTATGGTCAACTTCAAACGACCATAACTCCTTGTACAGGACGAACTGGGTGGCCTACTTTATATGAAATAAAATCCCTTTGAATTATCCTTCCAACGATACCAATTTCACCCAAAATTGATATCGGAGCAAAGAGTTATGGTCGATCTACTTTAGCTTATCAAAACAGTTCATCAAAGGATAGATTTGACATTATTTAAATTTTAAAGGCATTTTGGTCATTTTCTATTATATTATGGACGGGAATATGTGTATATATACATGTATATGAGTTCAAAAACTCATTTTCATCATCAATCATTGAGGAAGAACAAACCCTATCAAAATTTGACCTTTAAATTACTTTTGATTCAACCGTAGAAATTCCAAAGTAATTCGATAACTGCGTTTGTCATCTCGAGAGCTTCGAACGACACCTATTATTTGTGCAAACAGGATTGCATAATCAAGAGGTGAATTCTAAGGTATGAATATTGTTTGCCTTTGTTCTTTTCCATATGTATATGTGTGATAGAGGATTATATGTATTGGTTGTTATTGAAAGGTGATGGAAATAGGGTTATGGACTATTTTGCATGGTTTGGTTGTATTGAATTATGGAAGGTGGATATGGTAATTGAGTGATGGAAGGTGGATATGGTAATTGAGTTATGGAAGGTGGATATGGTGATATACTATTGAATTGATGATTATTTATGTCTATGGCTCAATTTGGTTTAATGGATTGGTTGGAAGGATAAATGAATCCAAACTTAATATTGGAGGATGTTGTATGAATATGCATGGCATGCGAATGTAACTGGAGTATAAGAGGGTTAAAGTGACACCATTTATGGTGTAATTAAGGATTACTACTTAACCACTAGTTTGGTGAATTCAAATAATTGAATTGTGACATTTGGTTGCTAATACTAGATTGCTATATATGTTCATTGTAGATAAGTAATCCGAAAAGACGAGAAGTCCATTTGGGACTAGTATTGAAGGTTGACAGTCAGGTATGTAAAGCATACTCTATACCATATCTTTGGCATGAAAGTGAACAATTGTTCTATTAAGAAAGTTTCCAAAGTTATTCAATAACATCTGATCCATAATGGTTTTGTATGATGTCCTACGTTACCAATGAACTTGTTTCCACCCTACAAGATGTCAAGACATTCCAATACTTACTTGTTTTCCAAATCCTACATGTTTATTGCACTAATGAATGTCAGAAGGTATCCGGTTACTCAAACAAGATCCATGTGTTATTAATGACTCCAAAACATTTCATTGATATACCAATAAGTTCCTACTTCATTGTTATGGCATTGATGACTCCAAAACACTTCATTGATGTGCCAATGAGTTCTTACTTCATTGTTATTGCATTGATGGTCTATTTATATGTCTCTTATTGATGTATCATTGTTTTAAAGTATCAAAAATGCGGTGGCGGCCGAAATAACAATCTCAAAGATTAATTGAACTAAGTGATGGAAGTTCTCTCTTATTAGATGGTATCCCTGTGGCATAAGCCTATCATGGGTCGATCCCTATTTATGTGTTTATGGGTGGTATCCCAGGGGCATAAGCCTATCATGGGTCGATCCCAGTTGATATGTACTGGAGGCAACCTAATGGTCATAGTCCACTACAGTAATGATTACAAAGATGATAAGAACAAAGGTAAAGTGATTGAATAAATACAATGTACAGGTTGTCATAAGTTCTAGTAAGTGTGGTCCACTCCTATTATGATTTATTCACTTGTTTCTGATTTCTATTGAGCTCTTATATCATATGTGATTATCTACAACTTTACATACTCAGTACATATTTCATACTGACGTCCCCTATGGGGGACCTGCATTTCATGCTGCAGGCACAGGTACCTCAGCTCATACACCGTACAAGTAGGATCCAGGATATCCAGCTATTTTTGGTGAGCTCTAGTTTGCTTCGGGGCTTTTCGTGTCATATCCAGTCACTTTTGGTATTGTATAGAAGTCAGTTATATGGCAGGGTATGTCCCGACCTTAGTTAAACTCTATGTATTGTCTAGAGGCTTTGTAGACCTAATGTACAGTCAAGGTGGTATTTTGTTAATAGACGTGATGGCTCCAACAGCCAAGTATTATATATATATATGTGTGTGTGTGTGTGTGTGTGCTCGAGCTTATACAGGTGATTATTTCCTTTTATATGTGACATGATGTTGTCTGAATTTTGGGTTGTCATAGAGGTATGCATGGGAAGTCTCCTGGGCCTCCTCGGTTACGGGTGTCAGTCCGCCCCAATAGGATTTGAGGCGTGACAGATAAGCAGGAACACAAAATATGAGGCAAGTTTGTACCCTAGAATTACAACAAAAAATCTATGAATATTGACGTGTCTCCTGTGAAGGTCACCACGAAGGTGAACAAGAAGCAAAGTGTGAAGACGACTTCTGGAGCACGTCCAAATCAGAAAACTTTAAAGGAGATGCAAGAAAAAGAATATCCATTCCTTGATTTTGATGTTGCTGAAATTTTTGATGAACTCCTTGAGCATAAGATCATTGAACTCTTAGAGATGAAGTGGCCCAACGAAGCTGGAAGGACCATGTAATACCCCACATTTTCGGGCTAGTCTATGAACTATCATTCTTACATGTATAAGCTATAATCCTAGTGATTCCCATGTGAATATAAGTTTCATGATATTTATCCTCATGTTTGATGAGCTTTTGAGGTGAAGAATGTTCATAGAAGTCTCTTAGAGCCTAGTGGAGCTAAGGTCCGTTGATTCGTCCAAAGTTTAATATTCAATTCTACAAGGGTCTACTTTAATCGTGTATAAATTTTTATATAAGTGGAACTTTTCATCTCAAAATCCACCAAATTAAATATAATTGAATTAGCTTTCCAACGATACCAATTTTGCAAAAATCTGATAACCGAGTAGAAAGTTATGGCATTTTTCATGTGAGACAGTAAGACGACACAATCTTGATGCGTCGCATCTACTGTGCCTTGACAAGAAAAAATGACGCGGATCCAAAGCTATTTTACATGCTAATTCAATTCCAAAAGGGCCTAGGGCCACTTTGGTCAATTTTCCTCACCCAAAACCGTCCAAAACACATAATTTCACCACCAAAAAAGGAAAGATACCTCATTATTCATCTTTTCATTTCAAGAAGAAAAACCCTAGCTCATCAAACTTCCTCCCCAAGAAATTCAAATTCCTCTAATTATTCTCCAAGGAAATTCAAGATTAAGAGTTTCCAATACAAAAACTCTAAGAATTCATCACCAAAGCATCAATAGAAGTCCAAGATTCAAGATTTTGCAATCAATTCATCAAAGATCATCTCTTAAGGTATGTGGGGTTATGAACAAGGACAATCCTTTCTTCCTTGTGCCCAAAATTTGATTTTATTATGAAAGTTATTTGATTTTATATGTTTTCCTGTGAATTTGAAGTTTGGGTTTGTACCCTATATTGCTATTCATGAGACTATGAGATTTTTAATGATTTAGAAATTGAATTACATGAGTATGTTTATGTTTTTATGCACATTGCTGAAATTTCCAGATTTTAAGATGATTTATGAATGTTTATGTTATCAAGCATGAATTTTGAGATATTTTTATCATGAGATTAATACATGGGTCATTAAGCCCTATTTAAAGATTGTTATTCAAAGAATTGTTGTGCTATAAGCACCCCATAATTAGAATATTTTCAAATTTTAGATAAAGATTTGACCTTTTGGTCTCAGAATTGATTTGAAATCCACTTTACAAATTCAGATTATAGATTTATAGTTGGTTTTCATTACAAACCATTAGATTACTTTTAAAGTGGATTTTTCTTGAGATTTTGAGCATAAGAACGGGAGTAGTATTTAGCACCGAACGGAAAGTGTGGGATTAGCGCACCCTATCTTCCACAGAACTACGCGCCACCATAAGTATAGATTCAGATTATTTCCACTTCTACGTGGATGACTCAGATTGTGATCGCACAGATTAGATTGTTCTATTTTGATGGCAAGGGTAGAAAAGCCCTAACCTTACATGGGCTAGTCGTAGGACATCATGGATGCTTACATGGAGTACATGTCGGTTATAAAAATCTCCCAAATAGATGTCCCCCACTCTTAAAACAGTTTTAATTATTTAAACTCTTGAAATAAAGTGTTTACTATGCAGAATAAGTTTCGGACTTCTTTTATCCTATATGATTTGAGAACAAGAATAGAATACAGATTTCAGAACTAAGTGTAATGACTCACAAGATTTATCATATATGCTTTACTATACATGACTTATGATTTTCAGATTTTAGATTACTCAAGCCTAAGTGAGTCATATACATTTAGCATGCATGAATTTTTATAAATTATGATGATACTGTTTTACTTATGCACTTTACCCCCCATACTCAGTACATCCTCAAAGTACTGACCCACATATATTTCTATGTGCTACATTGTCTCATAATGTAGGTACAAACTTAGTATGCACATTCAGATTTAGACAGTTGTCAATTCCAGCCAGCGAGATGATGAGTCCTCCTACTTCGGGGACTTCAGTTAGATTTATTCATGTTCTTTACTTTCTTACTCATATGTACTTATTAGTGGTAGTTGGGACCGCGTCCTAGCTATTTATAGTTAGTATAGTAAAGGCTTCATAGATTTTAGTTAGAGTCAGTCTTGTAATTTCAGTCCCTCTTTCAGACTTTATCAGAATGTAAAATTGTATCAATATTATATTTTCACAGATTTCCTTATTATTATGTTTCCGCACAGTAAATTCAGTCATTTTACTCATATTTAATCAGTTGCTTAATAGTATGCCACTTCCAGGGTTAGCTTGAGATCACTTGTGGTCCTAAGCACCGTGTGATGTCTCGGGAAAAATTTTTGGGGCGTTATAGACCAATGACCCTAATTATTGAAAATATCATAGGCTTGTGAGTCGCCCTCTGGAAAAGTGTTTTGTCTTTAAAGACAAAGTCGTGCAACTGGCAAATGAGAAGAAGATTTTCTTCGACTATGAGATGGCCAGTTCTCATCAAATATTTATCATTTTTGGCTCGCTCAATCCAGTCTAAATATGTGTTGAAGAACATAATAAGAAACTATTAGAGCCTGATAAGTCTTCAGTTGAAGAAGGCGATGACGAAGGTTGGACTATGGTGACTGGCACAGATGCAGAAAAATAAGTCTACGAAAGGAGTCATTCGAGCAGCCAACTAGAAGGAGGATGGTAAAAAAACCAAAAAAACAAAAGTTGGTTGAACTTTCAAATAAAAGGAGGGTAATGGAGCTTCACCATAAAAAACCACGGTGTCCAGTAACGTTGAAAGAATTTTTATCAAGTTAGTGTCTTGCAAAGACTGCTCAAGTTAACCTTGAGGCATCTTGTTTTAATACTGCCAAAGAGGGGGCAAAGGATGAAAATCTACCCATGGAAGTTCCTTCATCTTCTAAAAATCTTATTGAAACTCTTGTCCAGGAGGCACATGTATGTGATACAAAAATCATCTTTACAAATAATAATCTTCTACTTGGAAGAATCCTACACAATTCTCCCTTGTACATGATAGGTCAAGTTTTAGAAAAGAAGATAAATAGAATCTTGATTGACGAAGAATCCAGATTTATTATTTTGCCTATCCGTACAATGAAGAAATATAGCATCGCTACCGACGAACTAGCCAAAAGGCGTATAATGATCTAAGGCTTCAACCAAGGGGCCCAGAGGGCCATGGAAGCTGTCAAGTTGGGGATTCGTATGGATGATTTCCAATCAAATGCATTGATGCATGTGATCGATGCCAAAATTTCATATAATATATTACTTGATATGCCTTGGGTACACGAGAACAAAATTATCTCATTCTCTTACTATCAATGTTTTAAGTACCTCAAAGGTGGAGTGGAAAGAAAGATAGTTGCCGATGACAAGCCAATCACTAAAGCTGAGTCACACTTTGCCGATGAAAAATTCTACTTAAAGAATTATATTATGAATAAGAAAAGGGTTGAAGATGTCACCACGACCAAGTATGATGATCTTACATCTAAGAAGGTAGCGGTGACTGTCAAAAAAGTCACCACCAAGAAGCCCCTCTTCACTTCGAATAAAAAAAGCGTCACACCTACAAAAAAGAATGCAACTCCTGTTCTTCGCTACGTACCAAAAGTGAAGAAAGAGAAAGATCACGCATTTGATGCCCAAGATAATGTGCTAAAGGAGATAACTTTACCTATCAGGAGGATTGATGCAATAAATCCATCCTCAAGACTGCTTGGAGAGTCTGTAGCTCAAAATCCTCCACAAGATGTGACATTCCCTACGAAGCATATGAAAGAGGGCTTTGGCCCAAATACATACAAGCTATTTATAAAGGCTGGATATATTCCTAATGAGCCATCAAGATTGGGCAAACTTCCGTTAGAAGGTACAACCAGGCAGTCATGTGAAGGCCTAGGATACATGCAGCCACCTCCAATTCGCATCTCTATAAGAAGGATGGTTAGTGACTAAATCACTATAGAAGAAAAGTCTACTTCATCCAACAAAAATCCTTTTGTATTTGATCGAGTTGGAGAGTCAACTGCAAGAACTTCTATGTTTGAAAAGTTGGGACCACCAAATAAGAAGAAAAGCAACAAGTGTCAGAGAATTTATCAAAGACCGATGATGCACTTTCACTTAAAATCCAGAAGGATTTTCAAACTTTGATTCCATCTAGAATGAGGCGGCAGAAGGAACTAGTGGTTTCATGAAATGAGGTGTTAAAATCAAAGGCTCATACTTTGGTTTGTACCAAGAAACACAAGGAAATAAGAAAGAATCGGCCCCTCATATCATGTTACGACCCAGAATGAGAAAGATGTTTTGTCTTAAATGAAGGTTGATAAAGAGATAAAAGATAATTTTTGGTGTTATTATATATCCATCAATGATAATGACCCCCAAGAGAAAGAAGATGTTGGAGATGCTCAATCATAATTTAAAGGAGTGAAGGCCATAATAGATCCCTTGAAGGAAGTTAATCTTGGAATTGATGAAGATCCAAGACCAACTTACCTGAGTGCATTTCTAGAAGTGGAGGAGGAAATCACTTATATGTACATACTCAAAGAATATATGGATGTCTTCGCTTGAAGTTACAAAGAAATGCTTGGCTTAGATCCAAAAGTAGTAGTCCATCAGTTGGCAGTCAAGAACGGGGCTCATCCTATTAAGCAAGTCCAAAGATGCTTTAGACTAGAGTTGGTTCCATTGATTAAAAATAAATTTAACAAACTCATTGAAGTTGGCTTTATTCACGCAGTCAAATATCCCATGTGGATTTCAAGTATTGTTCCAGTACAGAAAAAGAATGGCCAAATTTTAGTTTGTGTCTACTTTTGAGATCTCAACAATGCCTGTCCTAAGGTAGAATTTCCAATACCCATACCAGAGTTGATGATTGATGCTACCATTAGTTATAAGGCAATGTCCTTCATGGATGGTTCATTCGACTATAATCAAATCCGTATGGCACCAAAGAATGAAGAACTCACTGCATTTCATACGCCCGAAGGTATTTATTACTACAAGGTGATGCCTTTTGATTTGAAGAATACTGGAGCCACTTATGAAAGGGCTATGCAAAATATCTTTGATGGACTGCTCCATAAAAATGTAGAGACAAGCACTTAAAAGACCTAAGAATGGTGTTCGAGTTACTTCGAAGATATTAACTTAGGATGAATTCATTAAAGTGTGCCTTTGGAGTTACTTCTGGGAAGTTTCTTGGCTTCTTTGTGCGACATCAAGGAATTAAAATTGATCAAGCCAAGGTCGATGTAATTTTGAAGATGCTCGAGCCTCGAAACATTCATGAGTTAAAAATCCTTCAAGGAAGGCAAGCATATTTAAGAAGGTTCATCTCAAACCCAACTGGAAAATGTCAATCATTTAGTTGTCTTATGAAGAAGGACACTCCCTTCGAATGGGACCAAACTTGTAGTAATGCCTTTGAGAGTATCAAATTATACTTAATGAAACCACTAGTTCTTACGGCACCCATACCTGGGAAACCATTAATACTCTACATCGTGACATAAGAGAAGTCAGTTGGAGCACTGTTCGCTCAAGAAAATAGTGAAGGTAAAGAGAACTCTCTTTACTATCTAAGAAGAATGATAACACCAAATGAGCTAAAGTATTCTCCAATCAAAAAGTTGTGTTTGGAATTGGCCTTCTCAATTCAAAAGATGAATCACTACTTTCATGCTCATGTTGTTCGTCTTGTATCTAGGGCAAATCCCATCAAGTTTGTAATGTTGAAACCAGTAGTTAGTGACCGACTTGCAAGATGGTACCTTCAATTTCAATAGTTTGAGATTGTTTATATAACCCAAGTGGCCATAAAGGGACAAACATTGGCTGATTTCTTGGCAGACCACCTAATACCTAATAATTGGGAATTGAGTGACGAACTTCCCAATAAAGATGCAATGGTTATTGAAGCCATACCCTCAAGAAAGATGTACTTTGATGGTGTCGCACATTGAGATAAAGATGGTGCTGGTGTGGTGCTCGTCACTCCACAAGAAGAGGTTATCCTATACTCCTTTACCCTAAAAATCATTTCTCTAATAATGTTGTTGAATATCAAGCATTAATACTTGGACTTGAGATGGAAGTTGATATGAAATAACTGTAATTACAAGTCTTTGGTGACTCCCAATTAGTGATCAAGCAACTTTTGGGAAGCTATAAAGTTAGAAAGCCTTAGCTACGACCATATCATGATTATGCATAGAAGTTGATGGGGTGTCTTGGAGAAGTAACCCTCCAACATGTGCCAACAAAAAAAATAATCAAGACGATGCCCTAGTTTTTTTGTCCTCAACCCTAACTCTTCCAAATCAGACAAGAGTTACTATCCACCAAGAATGGGTAGTACAACCATTAAATGAGGATGTAGAAAATAAGGTTGAATACCTTGTTGCCCTATATGAAGATGTAGAAGAATATTGGCGACAACATATCATTGATTACTTATGTTATGGGATACTTCGAGAGGATCCAAGGAGAAGGACTGACGTCCTCATGCACCTCTCTTCCTTTACTATAAGGACATGTTATACAGAAGATCGTTTGAAGGAATACTCTTGCGATGTCTGGGAGAGAAAGAAATAATTCAAGCCTTGCAAAAAGTGCACTCAGGAGTTTTTGGATCGCATCAGTTTGGACCGAAGCTCCATTTTCATATTAAAAGGATAGGATACTATTGGCCAACGATGGTGAAAGATTGCTTGGACTATGTGAGAAGATGCAAAGATTGTCAATTCCATGCGAAGTTCATACATCAACCTCCTGAAGTACTACACCCAACTGTAGCATCTTGGCCATTCACTGCTTTGGGAATGGATGTTGTTAGTCCACTATCAAAATCTTCTGGTGGAAACTTATACATCTTGGCCGAAATAGATTACTTCTCAAAATGGGCCAAAGTTGTTGCTCTCAAAGAAGTAAAGAAGGAGAATGTTACGAATTTCATCCAAGTGAATATCATCTACTGCATTGGAATCTCTTAATGTATAATAACCGACAACGGCAAGCCATTTGATAAAAAATTGATGAACAAGATTTGTGATCTCTTTGGCTTCAAGAAGAGCAAGTCTTCTATGTACCATATTTCCACCAATGGTCTAGTTGAAGCATTTAATAAGAATTTATGCAATCTATTGAAGAAATTTGTCTCTAAGTCCAAGAGAGACTGGCATGAACGAATCGAAGAAGCTTTATGTGCATATAGAATAACTTACCGCACACCAACGCAAGCAACCCCATATTATCTTACTTTTGGAGTCGAAGTCATCCTGTCACTTGAGCATCAAATACCTTATTTGAGACTGTCTATTCAAGAAAGGCTCACTGATGAAGAAAATTCTAAATTGTGTCCTACAGAATTAGAAGCTCTTGATGAAAAGAGGTTGGAGGCTCAGCAAAATCTTGAATGTTACCAAGCTCGTCTATCTCGTTTTTTCAACAAAAGAGTTTGCTTGAGGTGATTCCAAGTTGGAGACCAAGTCCCCGCAGTAAGAAAGCCCATTATTACTTTTCGCAAGTCTGGAGGCAAATTTCTCGAATTAGGATAGACCATATGTTGTACAAGAAGTATATTCAAATGGTGCTTACAAGCTTGTTGATGCTAATGGCATGAAAATTAGCCCTATCAGCTCTTAAAGAAGTACTATCCTTAAAGGAAGATGACATTTCTGGCCGTAAGAGTATAAACTGTGTATGGCTCAAAAAAATATCCGCTAGGTTGAAAATCTCGAAAGAGGCGGCCTAGGGAAAATTTAGGACACAAAAAAAATACTCACCCAGAACTACGTTGTGACTTGATCCTCTTCACTGAGGTACGTAGGCGAGTGGAATCTCATTCTGAGTTCAGTTGCATGAGTGTCAAAAAAATATGTTCCTGCAGTATCTGCCATATGGATACCGAGTATGAAAATATTCTAATTAAATTTTGGACTTACTCCAAGTATTAGTGGCTCAATGGGGGCAAACTCTAATGAAATATGAGCTTCGTTCACATAATATAAAGTCTCCAGATTCTCCAAATTTGGAAGTTGAACCACTCAAAATGCCTAATTTGAGAGTGAAAGTTGACAAAATCTCCAAGTCTTCAAATCAAGGCCTCCAAAATTTCCATGTCTTAAGGTGGGAAAGATTTTTCCCTTTGCACCTTAAGTTGGTCTCTTTACGAATTTATCTTTAAGGAGATATAAAAAAAATTTCATGCCTTAAGGTGTCCCTTTGTACCTTAAGCTGATCTCTTTACGAATTTATCTTTAAGAAGATATAAAAAAAGATTCAATGCCTTAAGGTGGACAAGATTTGTCCCTTTGCACCTTAAGCTGGTCTCTCAGGGGTTTATCTTTAAAAGGATATCAAAAATTTCATGTCTTAAGGTGGACAAAATTTGTCCCTTTGCACCTTAAGCTAGCCTCTCATGGGTTTATCCTTAAAAAGATCTTAAAATTTTTATGCCCTAAGGTGGACAAGATTTGCCCCTTTGCACCTTAAGCTGGCATTTGAACGGATTTGTTATGGGATCATACTTGAAGCGTAACTTGTCATGTCTCAAGGTGATGGAGGCGATGTTAAATTTCCGCACCTTAAGTTGATCAGTGAAAGGGCCCATACTTAATGAAGATCATTGCATAAGTGCATCAATGAAAGAGCTCATACTTAAAAAATACCATTGTATAAGTGCATCATTGTAAAGGGCCCATACTTAGAGAAGACCATCGCATAAATGCATCAGTGAAAGGGTTCATACTTGAAGAAAACCATTGTATCTTCAAGCAAAATCTTTCGGTCTTAAGGTGATGGAGGCGAAGTTAAACTCTCGCACCTTAAGCCAATGTCCACCGTCCTCAAGCAAAATCTTTCGATCTTAAGGTGACGGGGGTGAAGTTAAACTATTGCACTTTAAGTCGATGTCTACCGTCTTCAAGCAAAATCTTTCGGTATTAAGGTGACGGAGACAAAATTAAACCCTCGCACCTTAAGCCGATATCCATCATCTTCAAGTAAAATTGTTCGATCTTAAGATGATAAAGGCAAAACTACAATCTCACACCTTAAGTCAATTGTTATATATTATTATATACTTCAACCCTGCAAAAAAAAAAAATAAAGAAAAGAAAAGAAGAAAACCAAAAATTACCTCAATTTTGATTCTTGAAACTCAAACAAGAGGTGTCTCTAAAAGATCTTGTAAATTGGTGTTTTTCATGGTAAAACAATATGGGGTATTTATAGGTGTTAAAGAATAGTGGCAGACAAGGAAATTGGTGTTAGTGTAGTAATAATCGTTTTCCTACTATATTACTCATTGGGATGGTAAAACATGATAAAAGGAGGCGGCGAGGCAGCAAAAGTAGTGCTTCACTACTAGTAAAATAAGGAAAAGCAAGAGGTGACATCAGCATTAAATGCCAAAAGTCAACTTATTTTGATTTTTCTATTAAAGATACACGTCAATTGATATTTCACAAATATAAAAAAAATTAATTCAGGTCCAATATTTTTTGTTATGAAATATATTGGTTCATGATAATTTTCTACTCAAACCTGATACTTCATGGCTAATCTCTAAAATAATTAAATATTTCGATAAGTGTTGAAGTAGGAGTATTTTGTGGACAATAAAATTTTATTAAATTAAAATTTGTATAAATTTTAAATTATTAAATTTAAAATATATTAGTCCTAAATAAATATTACGGATTAATATAATTGAATTAATTATTTAAATCTAAATATGTATAGATTTAAGTAAAGTTTGATATTTATTAGATTAGGCCATTAATTTGGGCTATAAATGATGAACCCACTTTGCTAAACCCAAGATATTGTCATATTCTAGAGGCTCAAAGGAGTGTCGCATGTCAAATGACGTGGCATGTCAAATCAAGTGAATGAACCAATAAGACTATGACACATATTAAAATGATGCAGCAGGCCTAGTGAAATCAAAAGCCCATAAAAAGTGTCACATCACTTAAATTTGATTGGTCAAAGAAAGTTCATCTTCATCATGACTCTTTCCTTTCCACAACTATAAACAGGGGTCTCATAATTCAGAAAAAGGGCCCAAGAACTCTAACAAGAAGCAAGAGAAAACTCATGGATCAAACGTCGCAATTTCTCTACAAAGCTCAAGCATTCAAATTAAGTTCATCAAGATTCAAGATCAAGACCACAATATTCAAGAACAAACGCAAAAATCCTTGAATTCTAGCACAAGTCAAGGTCAAGTCCCTCAAATCAACAATCAAGTTCAAATTCAAGATCAAGCTTTAAGTCCTTGAATTTATATTTGAAAAGGCGAATCAGAGGATTCATAGAGATTGTAACACTCACATATTGAAATCAATAAATTAATTGTTGCAATATTTTCTTGGTTCGATTATTTATTTTCTGTCTCGAAATTTTATTGTCCAACAATTGGTTATCGCTTTTTAGTCCCTAACGATTTGATTTTCAATTTAACTGGTTAGAAAATACTCATAAAATAGAAAAAATAGTAACTAACATGAAAAGAAACCGAATCTTTCTTGCAATCAAAATCCTACTTTATATATATATATATATATATATATATATATATATAGGGGTGTAAGATAATAATTTAGTATAATCTTATCGAGTTATCGGTATACCCAATAATCCAATAAAAAAAATAAAAGTCTAATCAATAACCAAATATTTTTTTATAAAATAATTAAAAAATCGTTAACCCAATAACGATAAATCAATAATATTTTTATTGATTCGATTTTTGTACACCCCTAACTTAAATTGCAATTTCTTACTCCATTAATTATAATAAGAAATGTATTTGTGTATGTAAGTCTCCTTAAAATCCTAATCGGAAACTACTATGAAACACTAATCGGAAAAAATAATTTCATATTTTTAACACAAAAAAAATATTTAATTTTTTCAGATAATAACTTACTTTATCGATGAAAATTCAACCTTTACTATTTTGGAGTAGAGCAAAACTGAAAAATATAATTTTTTAGAGAGAAATCGGATAATTAAGGGTAGGAGTGAGTTATTTTTTAATATAGGATCAATATAAGGAAAGTGGATGGTATTTATCCACGTGGACAGACACGTAGGTATTTTTTTTCACATGTATGCGCGTGTTTTACACGCTCTGGTCCTTCAGCTGAAAAGGTTCGCGCGACGTACTAAAAGAACAAGTTTGAGGATACTTAGGATTAGTCAAAGTTTAGGTGTACCGTGAATAAAACGTGACAAGTTCAGGGTAATTGATATTCTCTCTTCCCAAAATCAAATGAACAATCAAGAAAGTTTCCTATTCATTTTATATCGAATTAACAAAAATTCAGGAAATGAAACAAGATTAAAACAATCATAAAAATTGCAGGTTGTTTCACTAGAGAGTAGAAAAAACAGTCGCAACTCACAAGTGGTAATTTCATAAATGAAAATTTATTATAAAAGTCACATCAAGAAGAAAATGCGACAACAAAATAGTACAATAAGCTTTGCGAATTAAAGAGAGCCAGATGAATAAAAGATGAAAATTTACTTGGAAATGAATTTTGGAGCAATTCAAAATGAGGAGAAAATTTAGAGAGAGAGAGAGGAGCATGTAATATGAAAATATTATGACCTCAATATATCTTAAATTTTAAATTTTAGGTATTTGGTCATAAATACATTTTTATTTTATGTGAAATACTTATTTGGCTGTGAGAATCAAAAATATATTTTCATAATTTTTGAATTTTTGAAAACTACATTTTGAGGTGTTTTTAATATTTTTAGATTTAATTTTTTTCTATTACCTTATTCTTAAATACTATCCAACTTTTTATTCTTTGTAATAGACTGATTCCATATATGTTGATTTTGGGTGATGGGATGGGAGACGAAAACATGACTATCCATGTGGTTGCTTTCAATGTTCAATAGTAATATTATTTATTTATTTTTATTATAGTGAAGTTGTAAAAGTTAATTTGTACTATTATTTTGCTAGTTTTAGAAATTGAGGATAGAAATCATCTTTATAGAAAAAAATTACACTCAAATTCTACGATATTTTTTAAAATACTATGGTTAAACACAATTCGATTTCTAATTTCAATTTTAAAAATACCAAATAAAGTAAATATAATTTTTTATTTTTATGACCAAACGAGTCCTGAATACATAGGTCAACTGTCAAGAAGAATCCAATTGAAAAATGTTGTAGACATCAGTATAAACTAGTTGGCTAAGCCGTACTACACACGACCCAATGTTGATCCTTGAAAATTCTACATTATGTATAATTTTATCATTTAATTAAAAATTTCATGTGCTTGGTTGATAAAATCTTAGTTAGGCATATATTATCATATTTAGATTAATGAAATGTGTATAAAAATGTTTTAGATTGTTAAATATGACATCCATATAATTTCGAGAGACAATCAAATTTTTTTATATTTTTTAAAATATTTAGAATTGTTGATTATTGTGATTTATATTACTTTTCAAATAGTAATTATCAAATATATAATAAAATATTTTACAACAACAAACCCAGTGTGTTCTCACAAAGTGGGGTCTGGGGAGGGTAAGATGTACGCAGTCCATACCGCTACCTCAGGAAGTAGATAAGTTGTTTCCGATGGACTCCCGACTCAAGATATAATAAAATATTTTAAGTTAGTTAATTGTTGTATTTTAGAATACGTTTTATGTAATTTTAAAATAATACATGTTACTATCATTGTTCAAATTTTTGAGGCATTGATAATCAATTATATTTTAAAAATATTTAAGTTTTTAAATATTGAGATTTACCATTCTTTTTTTTTTCTATTCCAACTTAAGTGACACTGATATAGTTTCGAGAGTCAACGAAATATTTTATATCTTTTAATTTTTTTAAGTTGTTAATTATTGTGATTATTAATTATTTTTTAGATATTTTAAGTTGTTAACTATTATAATTTATAATACTCTTTATATAATTTTCAAATAATATAAGTTACTCTCCTTGTCCAAACTTTTGTGGCGTTGATAGTCTATACATTTTTTAAAATAATTTAATTTTTTTGTTTTTGTGATTTGTAATTTTTTTTTCTGTATTTCAATTTAAGTGACGCAATGCTTAGATGATCAGAAACAATAAAGCAGACATGTTTTAAATGACTTATAATAATTAATTAGAAATTATATAGCAAAATTACTATAAAATTACTTTTATAAAAAAAATTAAGTGGGTCTCATATAAGACGTCAAGTTAATTCCTGATTAGGAGGGATATAGTAAAATTACGGTTAAAGCAGGTGAAGCAGACATGTCATAAATATTTATTTATTTTTTTAATTAAATATTATTAATTTTTTAATACAGAAATGACATGTAATAATAAATTAGGAATGATATATTAAAATCACAAAATAAACAGGTGAAATAACGACAAGCATACATGACGATGTTCTCGTGCCTGCTCATTGTCACTTCTATATAAGAGAATTAGGTCTATTATATTACTTAATGGTAAATTTTTATTTGTCTACTATATTAAAAATAAATATCTAATTTAAAAATTCAAAAGATAATTCATCTCTTAATTTCTAATTTATAGGCATTATATTAAAAGGTATAAATAATATAAATGCCAACCTTTTAAAAATAATTACATTCTCCCCCACTTTTTTAATTACTTTATTCTCTCTCCCTATTAATACATAACATCGCTGACATATACATAACATTTTATGTATATGTGGGATTTTTGTAATATGTTTAGAGAGTTGAGATTTTTTATAATATTGAAAACATAAATTGTGTATTTGTATAATTTTTAGTTAAAAATCATTTCTCAATGTAATCGAAAAATATATGAATTCATTTTATTTGAAAGGATGATGGTAAAATTGTCATTTCATTTGTTTCTTTCTAAAGGGTTTAACAAATCTATAATGGACAAGTAAAAATATATGAAAAAAGTAATTTATTTTTTGGTAATATTATGCATAAGAATGATTGAGTTTGTGTAGCAGAAGTACCTCATGAGAAAGGTCAGAAATAAATTTCTCTCAATGATTTCTCAATCAAACACGTCGAAACAGACTCGTTAGTGCACTTTACATTTCTTTGTCGTTTGTAAATTATTGCACAAGAGTGAATTTCTTTTATATGACAAAAGGAAAATCTAGTTAAAGGTATTCGGAGAATTAATATTGGTAAGTTAATAATATTTGTGTATTAGACAAACACCACATTTGATAAAATATATTAAACGTATTATAAAACAATAAAGAATAAGAAGAAGAGTAGAGAGAATAGAGAGAGTGATTCTCATTACTTCTCTTGAGGGATGATTTATAATAAAGGAAACGCTTTTATTTATAGGGGGAATTTGCCCCTAGTTTCACACTAAAAGACAAATACATCAAATCCTGATAGACATCAATAGATCTTGATAGATCTGGATAGACATTCACTATAATTGATATATATCATAACACTCCCCCTTGAATGTCTAGATAGATAATATGCCTCGTTAAAACCTTACTAGAAAAAAAACAGTAGGAAAAAAAATCTAGTGAAGGAAAAAGAGTACACATTTCTAACAATACACATACCCGCTGCCTCATTAAAACCCTTACAAGGAAAACCCAATGGGACAAAACCTCATAAGGGAAAAAGAGTACAACGCGTATTAACTCTCCCTAATGAGAAAATCCTTGAACCTTTGCATCCCGATCTTGTGCACCATCTTCTTAAAAGTTGTAATTGAAGAAAACTTGGTGAATAAATCAGCCACATTTTCACTTGAACGAATCTGTTGCACGTTGATATCGCAATTCTTTTGTAGCTTATGTATATAGAAAAACTTTGATGAAGTGTGCTTCGTTCTATCTCCTTTTATGAATCCTCCATTAAGATATGCTATACATGATGCATTATCTCCCTATAAAATTATGGGTAGGTTGTCATATTTCACACCACATTTTTCTCGAATGAGATGTATCATGGACCTCAACCATACATATTCTCGGCTTGCTTCATAAATAGTTATTATCTCAGCATGATTCAATGAAGTGGCTATGATAGACTGCTTTGTATATCTCCAAGATATTGCAGTACCACCACATATGAACACATAGCCTATTTAAGACCGAGTTTTATGTAGGTCAGATAAGTACCCAAAATCAGTATGATCAATAAGATCGGGACTGCAAACTTGCTAACAAATTAACTAAAAAAAGGCTATATTAGGCCTTATAGTATTTGCAAGATACATTAGTGCATCAATTGCACTAATATATGGTACTTCATAACCAAGGAGTTCCTCATTCTTTACTTGAGGTCGGAATGGATCCTTATTCAATTTTTGCATGTTTCTCATTTAAGCAAATACTCTATTGCTTTTGAAAACTCTCCAAGAGTTTCAATGATACTCAAATCATCAAATTATATCTTATGAGTATGATAAAAAGTTTCCCAGAAACTTTATATGCTTCAGGCATTTTGAATCCTTTAGGGATTTTCATATGGATATTTGTCAAGTAACAATATCCAATATGTCAAGTGTGACATCTTCAAGCATTTGGACTGCAAATCAAATAAGTTTTACGCTTACCAAAATTCATCCTTTCAGGTCACTTGATAAATATTTCTACGACAACTTGCTTAAATTAACGTAGAATTCAGATCCTCATAATCTTTTACAATATTGCGCCAATATTATATCAAAGATATCGTCGATGATTTTTTATTTTGTATCGGTTCACAATGTGACATAACATTTTGAGATCTAATCACTTCATTATTTTCAGGTACCTAAACCTCTCATAAGGTTTCATGAAGTGTTATGTCGTAGGCTCTTCAAGAGCACATTGCCGTCCTATCATGATTATTTGCTCCTTATCCTTTTCAAGGATTATTTCATTTGGAACTGATTGGTCTATCAAGCTTCACGCATGCATAGACTTTATCCTTTAAGAACACAAAATGGGAGCACTTGCAGCTAAATATGAGATGCTTTTGGCATTTGACTTGAATTATCTTTTGAATGAAGATCTGATGATAATTCCTAATATATTTCATAGTTGCTTATAATCTCCCCCTTATGTTAGGAAAACTAACATACATCCTCCATCTTCTTTGAGAAATTCATCTTTGTGCACCATGGTATATTTATTAATCATATACCACATATCAAAACTATTAGATAGAATAGTTGGTTCCTGACCTTGAACCAATTGAAAGGAAAGAAATAATCATAATATATTGATCTAATGCATACAAGTGCTATTGTATGCAATTTATCATATTTCATACCAATACATGAAACTTTGTTCTCATTAGTAATGGTTCAACTATTTATGGAAGGCATTCAATGCTAAACCATCATCATCGAGATGAATTATCTTGATTAAACAATCTAAAAATTATGCTCAATTTATATTGAATAAGTAACTTTATGAATGTCAAACGTAGGTTGATCATGAATGTACATGTGATCATCTTATTGATGCATCTTTTCAACATATCACATGATAGGTGAACGGACCCTTATTCACCTTTTATTCTTTTCAGATTTTGAGGGATCCAATCCCAAAATTAGTTGGTCCAACCAACTTATCATGAGAACAAGCAACATTAAAGTTCATGAAGAATTTTCTAATTCTTCAATATATGTTCAATACTCAGTATGCACATCTTCGGGATATCGCAATTGTTTATGTCAACTTATAAACTTTTAATCTAGTAAACTCCAAGTTTACCATGATATGTGTTTTTGCTTTAGTAAATTTCAGATTTACTATTATATGAATAAATTTCAGATTTACTACTTCATAAGTAAATTTCAAAATTATTCAACCTCTTTCGGAGGTGAGTTGTGATACAATCACAATCAAGTGCACGTTTGCATTAATAAGTTTCTCATTTCCCAGGAATGGAATATAATCGTTCCTTAAGCCTATCAAATTATGATAGCTTATAACCTCTTTCAAGATTTTGCTACTTCAGAAGCAAATCGAGGCATACATATGATGTAAAAAAAATTCTCTAGTATATCTTATAATCATATAAGCGTGTGAAAATATCATCACTTTTGATGATCATTATCATATTGTCCCTCCACGTGTATATTCATGCATTCAATCACTTGTCTTCTTTCAGACATATTATGCACTGCTACCGCATATACCTCAAGAATGAAGTAAGTTGTCATATTTCAGACTTATCATATATTGCTACCACATTCACTTCATGGAATGAAGCATATTCAATGGGTCGAATTTCATGACTTTTCATTAAACACCCATTATTTTGACTTAGCCATCATAATATCATCAATATGGTATATTGAGATTCAAACTCAACATCTTATTCATATAAAACGTATTAGGCATGAATCGATGTGACTTGAACCTAACATATTATCATCATTTTTGATAATATTGTTCTTGAGAAATAAATTTAAAACATAAATGGTTCCAAACCAATTATTTTTCCTCAAATCCAATAATAATTATATTAGTAGTAGCAAAAGAAAGATAACATAAAGAATTACTAACCTTGAAATCCTTCAGATTTATAATCTCACCTTGTTTGGCAGAGTCTCGTGCTGATAACGTATTATAAAACAATAAAGAATAAGAAGGAGAGTAGAGCGAATAGAGAGAGTGATTCTTATTACTTCTCTTGAGGGATGATTTACAATGAAGGAAGCTCTTATATTTATTGGGGGAATTTGCCCCTAGTTTCATACTAAAAGACAAATATATCAAATCCTGATAGACATCAAATAGATCTTGATAGACATTCACTATAATTGATATATATTATAACAAAACGTTTTTTATCTATAATATGAAGATTATTTTTTGTCACTCTATGGATGACTAATTAATAATTAGGGAAAAGGATCAAAAATATCCCTCTACTTTCATAAATTAGTTAAATTTACCCCTTGTTATACTATGGGGTTAGATATACCCCTGTTGTTAATAAAGTTTGTAAATATGCCCCTCTTTTTAACGATTTTCCACATAGAATGACATATGGGTGAGGTGGACGCCATATGGAATGCCACCTCACTATGGCCATTATAGGACCTCGTTTCCACTGATTGAAGAAGTCATTGAATACCCACATACTTATCGGTTTCAATCAATCTCAACTTTGTTGTAACTCTATCACAAACCACTAATAATGCCAACATAAAAACAAAAGGTACCAGTAAGCACCAATTCAACAGAAAAGGCAAAGAACACAAGGACAAGAACCTGTTAATCGACGAAAAATTAATTATTTTGAGATAAATAAATCCCACACAATATTTCTGTTGGTCATGTGGAGCCCCCTTTTCTTCTTGTTGTTAGGTCTTTAGGCTTCACATTTTGGTGGAGGAGGAAACCATGGTGTGTAACAGAAGTGGAATTGTTCTTTGAATTTGACTTCACAAATTTTATTTTTGAATTGAGTGAAGTGCTTTATAGTAAAATGGATTGGGAAGTAGTCTATGAGGAGAGTTGTTTTTTGTTGTTTTATTTTGAATTGGCGATTTATGTTTAAATGTCAATAAAAAGTTATACACACACAAATACAGAAGAGGAAACAGAGAAAAAAAGGGGGACGAATGCAAATACGGGAGCTGGGGGGAACATGCCATTTTTTTCTTTTTCCTTTTGGTCTCTTCTTCTTCTTCGCGCATAGAAAGCACATACAAACAAGGGATGATGATCTTCATTCCTTTTTATTTTAGGTAGAAGATAAACACACAAAAAAGGGGGACCCATTTTCATCTTCTTCACTAGCTACACATACACGATTTAACATGATACAGAGGGATTGATATATACACAATAGTGAAATTGGGAATCGAGGGAGCTACAGTTTTTGGTTCGTCGTGGTTTGGACTAACTTTATTCAATTTGCAAATTCGGAATTGAGGTTTTCTATTCGGGATTCCACGTTTGGGCTTTCTTAAACATTATTATCAACAAAAATCAATTATCAAAAGGTCTATTTTTTTTAACTCGGTCTCTCTTTCATATCTTAATTTGGACTTTTCTTTTTTCGATCTTGAAGAAACACATTTTTCTTACATCTTTGTTTTAATTGATTGAAATGTTACTGAAGATTCGACAAATTAAGCATAAGATAAGAGACGACTAAAATGAAATTGTAGAAAATGTCATTGAAGCCACCTTCTGTTGTGAATAAGAAAAAGTAAGAAAAGTTAAATGAAAAAGAAAATTAATATTTGGTGCTGAAGTGGCATGCCACATGGCGTCCACCTCGCCCAAGTGTCATCCTATGTGGAAAATCGTTAAAAAGAGGGGCATATTTACAAACTTTATTAACAACAGGCGTATATCTAACCACATAGTATAACAAGGGGTAAATTTAACTAATTTATGAAAGTAGAGGGCTATTTTTGACCCTTTTCCCTAATAATTATCTATACGATTGTAGCATGTCATTCACGGCATAACTGAGCAATGGATCATATCGATATATAAAAGAAAAAAAGACACCACGTAGCTTTTTTAAAAAGTAATGGACAATAATGGCCCACGTTTCCCATTTTGGACAAAAGTAACACTTTGGTTGTTTTTAATACCATTTATTAGCCCTTTGTTTTAATAATCCATACGCGCCCTCTATTTTAATAAACTACACACTAAAGAATAAAAAAAATCACACGCGCCCTTTGTAGTTGCTCTTTTCCCAAAAAAAAAAGAAAAAACTTGTATCTACAGTTCACACTAGCAGTTGTCTTTTTTCAAAAAAAAGATAATAATTGGTACCTACAGTCCCCTTACCTTTTTCGACTGTTCTTTGCGATTAGATTTTCTGAAGTTTATTGTGCTGAAAATGACGAAAAAAGTTAATACTGATACGAAATTAGCTGGTAAAGGTATAAGATATGGTCCTAATTTCGTTTCTCCAGATGATGATTTTGAAGATTTAACAAATCCTGAAGTTCGATTGAAGAATTTGAAGAATGTTCATGCTAGTCCTAGTCGAATTACTAGGTCTCGAGGTAAATTAGTAGTTGATCCATCAATGGCGAAACAAAAAAAAACAACTAAAAAAAGGCACATACAGATCTGAGTGATGATTCAGATCTTGTTGTCATTCGTAAAAAAAAATAAAAAAAATAGTGATTCAAAAAATGATGAAGATGATGGAAAGTCATCTAAAGGAAAGAAAAAAAATAATTGTGACTGATGAAGAAGATGCTCTTGTTCCTCCGAAAAAAATCAAAAAAAGGAATCGATCAAATGAAGGATAAGATGATGCTCAATCATCCAAAAAGAAAAGTAAGAAAGTTCCTTGAAAGAGAAAAATACCCAAATTAACTGATTTTGAGGTACATTGTTTGTGCTTTTGTATGCATTAATTATGTTTGATAGATGTTCACTTGTTGTGTAGAATTTGTGTATGTTTGAAATATGTGTGTTATTGATGTATATAATATGAGTCAGTGTTGTATATGAAATATATTGGGTAGTGATTTTTGTGAAATTTAGTGTACATGGACTGTATAACTATTTGTGTATTAAAATTGAATAAGAACTGTGTATAGTTTGAATATTTATATTATGACTGTGTAAAATTAACAAGACTATTGTAATATGAGTAAAATTAGTGTACATTGAATGCATAACTATTTGAGAATCAGGATTGTATAGGAACTGTGTATAGTTTGAATATTTATATTTTATGACTAAAATTAGTGTGCATTGATTGTATAGCTATTTGTGCATCAGGATTGTATAAGAACTGTGTATAGTTTGAATATTTATACTGTATGCATACAATTAGTGTACATTGACAATACAACTATTTGTGTATCAGGATTGTATAAGAACTGTGTATAGTTTGAATATTTATATTGTAACTGTGTAAAAATTAGCAATACTGTTGTAATGATTACTATAGTAGTAAAATTAGTGTACATTTACTGTATAACTATATGTGTATCGGGATTGTATAAGAACTGTGTATAGTTTGAATATTTATATTGTATGCGTATACTTAGTGTATATTGACTATACAACTATTTGTGTATCAGGATTGTATAAGAACTGTGTATAGTTTGACTATTTATATTGTAACGGTGTACAATTAGCAACACTGTATGAGTAATATATGTAGCTTTTTGAAATATTTATACCTAAAAGCACACTTATGTATTGCAGGTTTGGGATTTATTTCTTGGTTCATCTGATCATTACAAGTGTCAGCTCAGTGTGCACACAAACTGTGCTATTATGACTGCGTTAAAATCTAAGTTGAACAAGAAGCAACTTCATTTGTTTAAGAATAGTTGCTTTGGGTATTTCTTATCTTTATCAAATATTTTTCCTCAAAATCAACTTATCCATGGAATGTTGCTTAGGGAACTTATTTGTGAGAGAGATGATGAAATATGGATTAAAGTGAATAACACTAGGTTACGTTTCGACTTACAAGAGTTTGCTATAATTAGCGGCTTAAAATGTACCAGAAATTATAATAATGAGTTTGTTGTTAGTGAAGAAAGTAAGCTGATGGAGTTGTATTTTTCAGAAAATTCCAAGGTCACAAAGCTTGATTTAGAAGAGTGTTTCATGAAAAAAAAGTGGCGATGTGATGAAGATGCTTTACAAATTTCTGCTTTGTTCTTCATTTATTCCTTTATTTTTTTTGTCACGTATAGTTATGTTATAGCTAAGAATGATTTCTTATTGGTTGAATCTGGGAACTATGAAACATTTCCTTGGGGAAAATTGTGTTTTCGTCTGATATTGGAGTCAATGAAGTCTAAGGTTTATCAGCGAAAAACTATGTATCATTTTGCTGGTTTTCCTCTTGCATTTCAGTGTTGGTTTTCTGAGTGTTGTCCTTATGTAGATTGCCATCTTACTGACCGAGTGGGCGATGGTGTGCCACGTATACTGAATTGGTTTGGAAAGTATAGACCAACATACAAGGAGGTCAAGTCTGCATTTTTTTATATTAGGCAAGAGCAGGTATATCGTTGTTTTAAATTGTAATTTATATATGCTTTGTTAAATTATAATATGCTTCTTAAATGTCGAGTGCTGTTTTTTATATGCAGGTTGTGTTGCGTAACATTACGCCGACGGTTCTTGAAAAAACAATTCTTCAATTACCTGATTTCAAACATGTGGATGCGGTTGTGCACTCTGTTGATTTTTCTAGCACCAATAAACAAGAATGTAGTCATTCGAGCTCAGATAATGAATTAGCACTTTTGAGAAGTGATGTTAAAATGGTATGTCGAAGGTTTTTATTAATATTTGTATGTTTTTGTTAATTGATGTGTTGACTTTTTCCTTTTATGTTTAGCTAACGGAAAAAGTTTCCTCGATGGAGAAGTTTATGAAATCCTCATTTGAATTGATTTTTCAAGCTCTAGATATAAAGAATGAGCCTAAGGTATTATTTTCCTGAATTTCTCCTACTTTTTAACAAATCTTATATACACTATTGTACTTATTTTATAAAGTTTTTTTAAAAGTTAGTATATCAATTGGTGATAACGATGGTGACAACTCAAATAAAAAAAATGATAAGACACCTAATGTTGATGGTACAAGTGATGATCAAGTTAATGATCCACCTAATGAGGGACAACAAAATGATGTTGTACCGAAAGTGGATCATATAAGTGACAATTTGATGGATGATGTAGGGAAAGCAACAGATTGTGTAGGTGGTGGCATAATTGGGCATTTGGTGGATGCCGTTGGAGAGAAAGTTAATTTTGTAGGTGATTGTGTAGGTGGTCATGTCGATGTTGATTCTGCAGCTGAAACTTTAAAGGATGATTCTTGGAAGAATTTTCCAGATTTTGATTTTTTGAAGTTCACACAAAGCTCAAGTGAAAATAAGGATATAGGGGAGGGTAGAAATAGTCAGGTTGATAGTGATTGGTCTAATTTTACTGATTCTGAAGTGTCTAAATTTACTCAACCTTTTCGTGATCAAAAGACACAAAAAGAAGGCGATGTGGCAGTGGTTAGCAAGAATGAGCTTGACTGGTTAGAAATTTCAGATGCTGAAATTTCTAAGTTCACTCAACCCGATAAGAGTGTTGCAACAACTGATGTGACTGATTTAGTATGTGATAATGTTAGAAAATTTGATGCATTTACAAGTGATAATGTTAAAGGGATTGAGGAAAACATGGTGGTTGCGCCTGTTATGTTGGATGAAAAACCTGTTATTATCGCCGATTACATAAGTCAGCGGCAGTATGTGAATCTCCATTTTAGTCAAAATTTAATTCTGGTTGTGGCAAAGTTGAAGGCCAATCATCTAAGTGTGTAGAGAATGCTCAGTCAAGAAAACATGTCTTGTCTATAAATCATCCTTTTGTGAAGAGTATTACGGAGAAAATTGATGATATGAAAGTGACGTTAAAGTTTAACATGTTTGTTGCGAGATCGTTGCGTGTTAAAAAGATGTAAGTTTTTGTTTGTAATTTCTTTTTGTTTTACTTTATTTTATCATATATTACAATTTTCGTAACATTTTTTTCCATGCCTGTTTATTTTGAGTCTGTCAATGCTCTCCGAAAACATTTTGACTATGGAGTTGATATTGTTAAAATGAAAGAGTGGTTCTTCACGTTGGCATATCCGGGAGTACCATTAACCGATTCAGTAAGTAATGAATTTGTTAGTTAAGTAGGTTATATATTTTTTATTTTTGTACTTAATAGTGATAATCTAATTGGAATACTGAAATATTGTATATGATGAACGTTATATAAGTTCTATGCTTTATTTGTGCAGTCCTTTATGTGCAGTTTATATGCAGCACTTAATGTGAAATGTATATGCAGGTCTTATGCAGTGTTTACACAGTATGTATACAATTTAAATGCAGTAGTTGCTATTCAGTATATATATATACAGGTCCTACACAGTAGATACACAGTTTTTATGCAGTAGTTGATATGATGCATGTTATATAAGTAGCTTGTATTTATATGATTTAAATTAGTGTTCTATATTCATTTTTAGCATTTTAATGTGGTTTTGTTGTTCGTATTTTCAGCATATTGATGTTATCTTTTACTATTTGTGAAAGAAGTCAAAATACGGACCTGTTTGTGATTCAGTTAAATTTACAACCACCGATTGTTAGTTTAACTGCTTGATTCAAACTTTGTATAAGCGTTTTGTGGAGAACAATAGAGATGTAACACTTATCACTCAAGAAAATCAAATCGTTGAGTACATGCTTGGATTTTTTATGAGATGCAACATCCCGTAGAATAGCGTTGACAATGTTCTTTTCCCAATTAATCTTTCTGAAGAGTTTCACTGGATTTTGGTGAGGCTGTCTTTTAAAGATCAATGCATATATGTGTATGATTCAATGCATGGTGCAAGGCATGCCATTCGTTTTCAGAAATCAGTTGCAGCGTATTCAAAATTAATTTCACACTTTCTTTCTTGTATTGGATTTTAGAAAAGTAGGAGCGATGGACTTCCAGTGGCTAATTCTTTTAATATTCGTATTGTTGATGGACTGCCAACGCAAGATAACACGTAATATATTGAATGCACATTCAATTGCTCATTTTTACATATTTTTTTGTCAATTATACTGATGATGTATTATGTTTACAGGGACTGTGGTGTATTTATTGCCACCTTTGCTAAGTATTTGCTTGATGTTCTTGAAATTTATAATCATCTAGATGATATTGATGCTATTCGTAGTCGGTATGGTGTGTTGTTGTGGGATTATGGAAAGGAGAAACAAAGCCAATGTGTAGTTAGTGAAGATGAATCTACTGGTCGATTGTTGAAGAAAAAGGATGGTGTGCACCAAATTTAGTTAGAAATGTCTTTGAAGCATTGATGTTAGATATGTTTTAGTGTTGAAATGCTTAGGGTTGTTTCTGTTTTGTGTTGATACACTCGAAAATTCTTATTACGAAATGTTATGCCGAATACTATATGTTTTGGTAATTGATACAATTCTGTACAATTGATGCTGAAATATTAGTTTATGTTGATCAAAGTTGATATTCAGTATATATGCAACATTTATTCAGTTTCTACATAGTTTAATATCCAATATATATGCAGGTGCTATACAGAAATTACACCGTTCATATGCAGTACTTTATATGCAGTATATATACAGGTCGCATATAGTTGTTACATAGTATGTACGCAGGTTATATGCAGTTTATATGCAATATTTATTCAAATTTATACCAACAAAATATAAAACTTACACATTGTTGACACAGGTCATATAAAGTACT